>NW_016907712.1:0-327 GCF_001698545.2 Rhinopithecus bieti | reverse complement strand
CATATTTTCTTTTCTTTTTTTTTTTTTTTTTTTTTTTTTTTTGAGACGGAGTCTAGCTCTGTCGCCCAAGCTGGAGTGCAGTGGCCGGATCTCTGCTCACTGCAAGCTCCGCCTCCCGGGTTCACGCCATTCTCCTGCCTCAGCCTCCCAAGTAGCTGGGACTACAGGCGACCGCCACCTCGCCTGGCTAGTTTTTTTGTATTTTTAGTAGAGACGGGGTTTCACCGTGTTAGCCAGGATGGTCTCGATCTCCTGACCTCGTGATCCGCCCGCCTCGGCTCCCAAAGTGCTGGGATTACAGGCTTGAGCCACCGCGCCCGGCCTCAA
>NW_016907711.1:0-297 GCF_001698545.2 Rhinopithecus bieti | reverse complement strand
GAGACGGAGTCTCGCTCTGTCGCCCGGGCTGCAGTGCAGTGGCCGGATCTCAGCTCACTGCAAGCTCCGCCTCCCGGGTTTACGCCATTCTCCTGCCTCAGCCTCCCGAGTAGCTGGGACTACAGGCGCCCGCCACCTCGCCCGGCTAGATTTTTGTATTTTTTTAGTAGAGACGGGGTTTCACCGTGTTAGCCAGGATGGTCTCGATCTCCTGACCTCGTGATCCGCCCGCCTCGGCCTCCCAAAGTGCTGGGATTACAGGCTTGAGCCACCACGCCCGGCCCCAACTTAACTCTT
>NW_016907710.1:0-2424 GCF_001698545.2 Rhinopithecus bieti | reverse complement strand
ACGGTGTTTGAGCTCTGAGAATGGACAGATTGCCTCCTCAACTGGGTCCCTGATTCTCGTGCAGGCTAACTGAGAGACACCTCCCAGTAGGGGCCAACAGACACCTCATATAAGCAGGTGCCCCTCTGGTAGGAAGCTTCCAGAGGAAGGATCAGCAATATTTGCTGTTCTGCAGCCTCCGCTGGTGTTACCTAGGCAGACAGGGTCTGGGGTGGACCTCCAGCAAACTCCAACAGACCTGCAGCTGAGGGACCTGACTGTTAGAACGAAAACTAACAAACAGAAAGGAATAGCATCAACATCAACAAAAGGACATCTACATCAAAACCCCATCTGTAGGTCACCTACATCAAAGACCAAAGGTAGATAAAACCACAAAGATGGGGAGAAACCAGAGCAGGAAAGCTGAAAATTCTAAAATCAGAGCGCCTCTTCTCCTCCAAAGGACAGAAGCTCCTCACCAGCAATGGAACAAAGCTGGGCAGAGAATGACTTTGATGAGTTGACAGAAGTAGGTTTCAAAAGGTCGGTCATAACAAACTTCTCTGAGCTAAAGGAGCATGTTCAAACTCATCTCAAGGAAGCTAAAAGCCTTGAAAACAGGTTAGACGAATGGCTAACTAGAATAAACAGTGTAGAGAAGACCTTAAATGACCTGATGGAGCTGAAAACCATGGCATGAGAACTTCGTGATGCACACACAGGCTTCAATAACCAGTTCAATCAAGTGAAAGAAAGGGTATCGGTGATTGAAGATCAAATTAATGAAATAAAGCGAGAAGACAAGGTTAGAGGAAAAAAGAGTAAAAGGAAACGAACAAAGCCTCCAAGAAATATAGGACTATGTGAAAAGACCAAATCTATGTTTGATTGGTGTACCTCAAAGTGATGGGGAGAATGGAGCCAAGTTGGAAAACACTCTTCAGGATATTATCTGGGAAAACCTCCCCAACCTAGCAAGGCAGGCTTTAAATCAACAAAGATCAAAAGAGACAAAGAAGGCCATTACATAATGGTTAAGGGATCAATTCAACAAGAAGAGCTAACTATCTTAAATATATATGCACCCAATACAGGAGCACCCAGATTCATAAAGCAAGTCCTTAGAGACCTACAAAGAGACTTAGACTCCCACACAATAATAATGGGAGACTTTAACACCCCACTGTAAACATTAGACAGATCAACGAGAGAGAAAGTTAACAAGGATATCCAGGACTTAAAGTCAGCTCTGCACTAAGCAGACCTAATAGACATCTACTCTCCACACCAAATCAGCAGAATATACATTCTTCTCAGCACCACCTTGCACTTATTCTAAAATTGACCACATAATGGGAAGTAAAGCACCCCTCAGCAAATTTAAAAGAACAGAAATCACAAGAAACTGTCTCTCAGACTACAGTGCAATCAAATTAGAACTCAGGGTTAAGAAACTCACTAAAACTGCACAACTGCATGGAAATTGCACAACTTGCTCCTGAATGACTACTGGGTAAATAACGAAATGAAGGCAGAAATAAAGATGTTCTTTGAAACCAGTGAGAACAAAGATACAACATACCAGAATCTCCGGGACACATTTAAAGCAATGTGTAGAGGGAAATTTGTAGCACTAAATGCCCACAAGAGAAAGCAGGAAAGATCTAAAATAGACACCCTAACATCACAATTAAAAGAACTAGAGAAGCAAGAGCAAACACATTCAAAAGCTAGCAGAAGGCAAGAAATAACTAAGATCAGAGCAGAACTGAAAGAGATAGAGACACAAAAAAAACCCTTCAAAAGATCAATGAATCCAGGAGCTGGCTTTTGAAAAGATCAACAAATTGATAGACTGCTAGTAAGACTAATAAAGAATAAAAGAGAGAAGAATCAAACAGACACCATAAAAAATGAAAAGCAGATATCACCACTGATCCCACAGAAATACAAACCACCATCAGAGAATACTATAAACACCTCTACACAAATAAACTAGAAAATCTAGAAGAAATGGATAAATTCCTGGACACATATTTGGGACACATAGAATTGGGACAACCTCCCAAGACTATACCAGGAAGAAGTTGAATCTCTGAATAGATAAATAATAAGGTCTGAAATTGAAGCAATAATTAATAGCTTACCAACCAAAAAAAGTCCAGGACCAGATGGATTCACAATTGAATTCAACCAGAGATACAAAGAGGAACTGGTACCATTCCTTTTGAAACCACTCCCATCAATAGAAAAGAGGGAATTCTCCCTAACTCATTTTATGAGGCCAACATCATCCTGATACCAAAGCCTGGCAGAGACACTATAAATACAAAAGAGAATTTTAGACCAATATCCCTGATGAACATTGATGAAAAAATCCTCAATAAATACTGGCAAACTGAATCCAGCAGCACATCAAAAAAAGCTTATCCACCATGATCA
>NW_016907709.1:0-453 GCF_001698545.2 Rhinopithecus bieti | reverse complement strand
GTGTCTAATGTTGACAGTGGGGTGTTAAATTCTCCCATTATTATTGTATGGGGAGTCTAAGTCTCTTTGTAAGTCTCTAAGTACTTGCTTTATGAATCTGTGTTCTCCTGTAATGGGTGCACATATATTTAGGATAGTTAGCTCTTCCTGATGAGTTGATCCCTTTACCATTATGTAATGGCTTTCTTTGTCTCTTTTGATGTTTGTTGGTTTAAAGTATGTTTTATCAGACACTAGGATTGCAACCCCTGCCTTTTTTTTTTCCCGTTTGCTTGGTAGATCTTCCTCCATCCCTTTATTTTGTGCCTATGTTTGTCTCTGCTCGTGAGATGTGTCTCATGGATACAGGAAGCTGATGGGTCTTGACTCTTTATCCAGTTTGCCAGTCCTGTGTCTTTTGCTTGGACCATTTATTCCATTTACATTTAAGGTTAATATTGTTATGTGCGAACT
>NW_016907708.1:0-453 GCF_001698545.2 Rhinopithecus bieti | reverse complement strand
ACAGCAGGTGCTGGAGAGGATGTAGAGAAACAGGAACACTTTTACTCTGTTGGTGGGACTGTAAGCTAGTTCAACCACTATGGAAGACAGTCTGGTGATTCCTCAAGGATCTAGAAGCAGAAATACCATTTGACACAGCCATTCCATTACTGGTTATATACCCAAAGGATTATAAATCATGCTGCTATCAAGACACATGCACACGTATGTTTATTGTGGCACTATTCACAATAGCAAAGACTTGGAACCAACCCAAATGTCCATCAATGACAGACTGGATTAAGAAAATGTGGCACATATTCACCATGAAATACTATGCAGCCATAGAAAAGGATGATTTCATGTCCTTTGTAGGGACCTGGATGCAGGTGGAAACCATTATTCTCAGCAAACTATCACAAGAACACAAAACCAAACACCATATGTTCTCATTCATAGGTGAGAATTAAACAA
>NW_016907707.1:0-2413 GCF_001698545.2 Rhinopithecus bieti | reverse complement strand
GAAAACCCTATCATATCAGCCCCAAATCTCCTTAAGCTGATAAGCAACTTCAGCATAGCCTCAGGATACAAAATCATTGTGCAAAATTACAAGTATTTCTACACACAAATAACAGAAAACAGAGAGCCAAATTATGAGTGAACTCCCATTCACAGTCGCTACAAAGAGAATAAAATACCCAGGAATACAACTTACAAGGGATGTGAAGGACCTCTTCAAGGAGAACTACAAACCACTGCTCAAGGAAACAAGAGAGGGCACAAACAAATGGAAGAATATTCCATGCTCATGGATAGGAAGAATCAATATCATGAAAATGGCCATACTGCCCAAAGTAATTTATAGATTCAATGCCATCCCCATCAAGCTACCATTGACTTTCTTCACAGAACTGGAAAAAAACTGCTTTAAATTTTATATGGAACCCAAAAGAGCCTGCAGAGCCAAGACAATTCTTTTTTATTTTTTTGAGATGAGTCTCGCTCAGTCACCTGGGATGGAGTACAGTGGTGCAATCTTGAGAGCCAAGACAATTCTAAGCAAAAGAACAAAGCTGGAGGCATCACACTACCTGACATCAAATTATACTACAAGGCTACAGTAACCAAAACTGCATGATACTGCTACCAAAACAGATACGTAGACCAATGGAATAAAACAGAGGTCTCAGAATTAACACTACATATTTACAACCATCTGATCTTTGACAATCCTGACAAAACATGCAATGAACAAAGGATTCCCTATTTAATAAATGGTGTTGGGAAAACTGGGTAGCCATATGCAGAAAGTCAAAACTGGATACTTTCCTTATACCTTATACAAAAGTTAACTCAAGATGGATTAAAGACTTAAACATAAGACCTAAAACCATGAAAACCCTAGAAGAAAATCTAGGCGATATCATTGAGGATATAGGCAAGGGCAAAGACTTCATGATTAAAACTCCAAAAGCAATTGCAACAAAAGCCAAAATTGACAAACAGTATCTAATTAAACTAAAGAGCTTCTGCACAGCAAAAGAAACTATCATCAGATTGAACAGGCAACGTACACAATGGGAGAAAATTTTGCAACCTATCCATCTGACAAAGGGCTAATATACAAAATCTACAAAGAATTTAAACAAATTTATAAGAAAAAAACAAACAACTGATCAAAAGTGAGTGAAGGATATGAACAGACACTTCTCAAAGAAGATATTTTGCAGCCAACAAACAGATGAAAAAAAGTTCATCATCACTGGTCATTAGAGAAATGCACATCAAAACCACAATTAGATACCATCTCATGCCAGTTAGAATGGTGATCATTAAAAGTGAGGAAACAACAGATGCTAGAGAGGATGTGGAGAAATAGGAACACTTTTACACTGTTAGGAGTGTAAGTTAGTTCAACCACTGTGGAAGACACTGTGGTGATTCCTCAAGGATCTAGAACTAGAAATACCATTTGACCCAGCAATCCCAATCTTGGGTATATACACAAAGATTATAAATCATTCTACTATAGGGACACACACACATGTATATTTATTGTGGCACTGCTCACAATAGCCAAGACTTGGAACCAATCCAAATGCGCATCAATGATAGGCTGGATAAAGAAAATGTTGCACATACACACCATGGAATACTATGCAGTCATACAAAAGGATGAGTTCATGTCGTCTCCAGGGACATGAATGAAGCTGGAAACCATTATTCTCAGCTAACTAACATAAGAACAGAAAACCAAACACTGCATGTTCTCTCTCATAAGCAGGAATTGAACAATGAGAACACATGGATACGGTGGGGTGGGCATCACACTCCAGGGCCTGTCAAGGGGTGGGGGGCTAGGGGAAGGATAGCATCAGGAGAAATACCTAATGTAGATGACTGATTGATGGGTGCAGCAAACCACCATGGCAAGTGTATACCTATATAACAAACCTCCACGTTCTCCACATGTACCCCAAACTTAAACTACAATTTTAAAAGAAAAAAAAAATAGAATACATAAAGTAGTTTTTTCAAGTTGTTTGAAAATTTACTGATAAAATGATTGCTCTTTATGTACAGCTTCTGAAATTAGCTGGATGCACATTTGACAAGGCTCATACATCTATCTGCACAAAATGTTTGTTTACAAAAGTCATATAAATATAAAAGAAAAGTACACAGGAGGGGACAGAGAGATAATGGAGACAGTAAGCAACGTGTATAAAATGTTTCAAGGACTTGCAAGAATAACATCTGGAAGGCTAAAGCCCAGATAAAAGGAACGTGCATCAAAATGCTTAGGAGCAGCCATGACATTTTAAATCTAAATTTATAGCAAGAGGAGCCAGAGACTTGGGACTAACGGAAAATATTAATGGATGTTAGAGACTTTAAAAGTTCATTTTCGGCCGGGCGCGGTGGCTCAAGCC
>NW_016907706.1:0-1674 GCF_001698545.2 Rhinopithecus bieti | reverse complement strand
GAATACCCTTGATTTCTTTCTCTTGCCTGATTGCCCTAGCCAGAACTTCCATTTAAAGCAGTGTGTAGAGGGAAATTTATAGCACTAAATGCCCACAAGAGGAAGCAGGAAAGATCTAAAATTGGCACTCTAACATCACAATTAAAAGAACTAGAGAGGCAAGAGCAAACACATTCAAAAGCTAGCAGAAGGCAAGAAATGACTAAGATCAGAGCAGAACTGATGGAGTTAGAGATACAAAATGTTTTCTGTTACATTTTCATGAAAATCATTATTTTGTGAGTGCATTTTGGTTTGTATCCCAAAACATCCAATTTCACAAAGAATCAAATTTTGAGGCAAAAGGGAGTCAGTTGAATTATCTCACACCAT
Organism: Rhinopithecus bieti; assembly: GCF_001698545.2. Lineage (NCBI taxonomy): Eukaryota > Metazoa > Chordata > Mammalia > Primates > Cercopithecidae > Rhinopithecus > Rhinopithecus bieti. The sequence continues at coordinate 1,302 of NW_016907706.1, read as the reverse complement.
CCACCTCTTTCTGTATCAGAGTCTTCTCCAGATCACAGGCCCCTGCTTCTTCTAGAATCATTCTCATTGTCACTGATTCAAACACCACATGCCCCATCCTGGAGTGCAAGGCACATCTAACATGGGACAGAATACCCATGAAAGGCAGCAGGGCCCCAAGAGCTCACCCTCCCACTCCATTCTCCTCCTCCATCTCCCTTCCATCCTTACCAGGGACCCAGAGCATCAACAGTCCCAGGAGCTGAACAGGGAGCCTCATTGTGAGAAGATGAACTGAGGAGTCCTGATCAAGGCAAGAGTAGAGCTGAGTTTTATCTCAGAGTCACAAGGGAAGGTCCTCCCTAGGGAACAGTATGCAAATCCCCTGGTGGGTACAGTGGGGTGGAAAGAGCCAAGGGGAGTGCAGAGGGGTTCTGTTGTGAGCAAAGTGACACAAAATATCTTCTGCATTTGAAGGACCATAATAAAGATAAATCTGATATCGCCTGAGTGGCAGAAGTGACATATTTAAATGTTTCCTTTCATTTTCTCTAATAGATTTTATTTTTCTCACTTTCTCAGGCACATTTTACACTTCTCTTTAATAGTTTGAGTTTTATTAATATTTGATTATTCTTTTCAATGTTAAGAGTCTAGTTTCGGTCTTTTTTTAGGTTTTCTTCTTTAATGGAGATAAAACACACCGAGTAAAACTTATCAAACTTAAAAGTGCAACTGACTAAAGTTTATGTATATTCACTCTCCAGATGAAACCCTAGAAAATTCCAAATTCTCCTGATGTTTCCCTCATGCACCATCTTAGTTATTTCTCCTTCTATCCCAACCATGCTAACTGTCATTCAGGCATTCTGTGTCTATCACAATAGATTGTGTTTTCTGGGATGAAAATTCACATGGATTGAAAGAAGAGTATTTTTTGGTTTGCTTTCATTTTGTTGTTGTTGTTGTCTAACTTCTTTCTTGCTGCTTTTGTTTTGTGTGAGGGGTGGCTTCAATCCTACCCCTGGGCTTGAGTTGCTGACTGCTTTTATTTCCTGAAATTGTGAAGAATTTCCTCCTGAATATCTTGCCACCATCTCGGCTCACTACAACCTCCGCCTCTTGGGTACAAGCAATTCTCCTGCTGCAGCCTCCTAAGTAGGTGGGATTACAGGGGTGCACCACTATGCCCAAGTAATTTTGTATGTTTAGTAGAAACTGGGTTTCACCATGTTGGTCAGGCTGGTCCCAAACTCCTGACGTCGTGATCAGCCCGCCTCGGCCTCCCATAGTGCTGGGATTACAGGTGTGAGCCACTGTGCC
>NW_016907705.1:0-453 GCF_001698545.2 Rhinopithecus bieti | reverse complement strand
TGTGGGATCAGTGTGATATTCCCTTTATCTTTTTTTTATTGCGTCTATTTGATTCTTCACTCTTTTCTTCCTTATTAGTCTTGCTAGCAGTCTATTTTGTTGATCTTTTCCAAAAAACTAGCTCCGGGATTCATTGATTTTTTGAAGGTTTTTTTTGTGTCTCTGTCTCCTTCAGTTCTGCTCTGATCTTAGTTATTTTTTGTTTTCTGCTAGTTTTGAATGTGTTTGCTCTCGCTTCTCTAGTTCTTTTAATTGTGATGTTAGGGTGTTGATTTTAGATCTTTCCTGCTTTCTCCTGTGGGCATTTAGTGCTATAAATTTTCCTCTAAATACTGCTTTAGCTGTGTCCCAGAGATTCCGATTATGTGTGTCTTTGTTCTCATTAGTTTCAAAGAACTTATTTATTTCTGCCTTAATTTTGTTATTTACCCAGTAGTCATTGAGGAATAGGTT
>NW_016907704.1:0-454 GCF_001698545.2 Rhinopithecus bieti | reverse complement strand
AACCTCAAGTGATCCGCCCACCTCGGCCTCCCAATGTGCTGGAATTACAGGCGTGAGCCACCGCGTTGGGCCATGATAATTTAATTTCTACCCTACTTGATTTTATGATCCTCTAGTGTTTCATGTCAGGTAGTTAGGACATGATATCAGAGTGTCCATTAATTCCTGTGGTAGGTGCCATTGTACTTTCTTTCCTGGTATAAAAGGAAGTGAGTCTCTCTGTAGCTATCCTGATATGGGGCCAATCTTTTAAATCTAATTTAGTCATGAGGCAGATTCCTGTAATTTTATACTCCAATCAGTGGATGTACATTTTATCAGGGTCTTTAAAGATTTATTCAAAATTGGTATCAGCCTCTGGGGTAATATTTTACACATCAATGGAAACCAGTCAAAACAAAATTATGAAATTAAATGTCACCTGTGTAAAATATACAGACAAGGTATTAAATAG
>NW_016907703.1:0-1065 GCF_001698545.2 Rhinopithecus bieti | reverse complement strand
GTTTGCTGAGAATGATGGTTTCCAACTACATCCATGTCGCTGCAAAGGACACAAACTCATCCTTTTTTATGGCTGCCTAGTATTCCATGGTGAATATGTGCCACATTTTCTTAATCCAGTCTGTCACTGATGGACATTTGGGTTGATTCCAAGTCTTTGCTATTGTGAATAGTGCCACAATAAACATACGTGTACATGTGTCTTTATAGCAGTATGACTTATAATCCTTTGTGTATATCCCCAGTAATGCGATGGCTGGGTCAAATGTTATTTCTAGTTCTAGATCCTTGAGGAATTGCCACTTAAGAAATTGAAGAGGACACAAAAAAATGGAAAGATAATCCATGGTTATGGATTCATTGGAATAATCAATATTGTTAAAATGTTCCTAATATCCAAAGCAATCTGCAGATTCAATGCAATCTCTATCAAAATATCAATGACACTCTTCACAGAATAGAAAACAATACTGGCTGGGTGTGGTGGCTAACACCTGTAGTCCTAGCACTTTGGGACTGGGCAACATGGCAAAACCCATCACTACAAAAAAAAATACAAAATAAAAAATAGCTGGGTGTGGTGGGCAAATGCCTGTAGTCCCAGCTACTCAGAAGACTGAACTGGGAGGATCACCTGAGTCTAGGATGTGGAGGTTGCAGTGAGTTGAGATCATGCCACTGTACTCCAGCCTGAGTAACAGAGCAAGACCCTGTCTCAAATAAACAAATCAAAACAAAAAACCCACAATCTTAAAATTTTGTGAAACCACAAAAGATCCAGAATAGCTAAAGTTATCCAGAGCAAAACACACACACACAAAAAAAGAAGAACAAAGCTGGAGGCATCACACTACCTGACTTCAAACTATAATACAAGGCTATAGTAACCAAAACAGCATGGTACTGGTACCAAAACAGCATGGCACTGGTACCAAAACAGAGATATAGACCAATGGAACAGAACAGAGCCCTCAGAAATAATACCACACATCTATAGCCATCTGATCTTTGACAAACCTGACAAAACAAGAAATGGGGGAAGGATTTCCTAGTTTATAAATGGTGC
>NW_016907702.1:0-454 GCF_001698545.2 Rhinopithecus bieti | reverse complement strand
TTTATAACAGAAACAAATGTATATTGTGTGATGTGAAATACAAATGTACACCCCATAATTATAAAGCAAATACAAGCATAACCATTCAATTAGGAAAAGAAAAAACGCAAACAGTAGCGTAATCATCCTCCAAAGCAAGAAATAAGACAATGGTAACACCCCTGAAGTATCCACTACCTTTGTAACTCTTCCCTATGACATTCCCCTCTCATCTCCCCAGAGCTAACTTCTCTCCTGATTGTAAAATAATCACTTCTTTTCGCTTTTGCTATCTAAAAAAGTATAGATACATACTTTGTTTGTTTGTTTGTTTGTTTGAGTCTCACTGTCTCCCAGGCTGGAGTGCAGCAGTGCAATCACCATTCACTGCAATCTCCGCTTCCCAGGTTCAAGGGATTCTCATGCTTCAGCCTCCCGAGTAGCTAGGATCAAAGGTGTGCACCACCACACCTGG
>NW_016907701.1:0-454 GCF_001698545.2 Rhinopithecus bieti | reverse complement strand
CTGCAGTTGAGAGCACAACGGCTTTCCATTATTCTGAGGCAGTTGACTCTGCAGCTGTGACTGAGCCGAGGGCCACTGCTTCCCTAGATCCCAAGGACCCGAGTCCATCGGCAGCTGTTCCTGGACCATCATCCCCTCTAAGTAATTCTGAGGCTGTTGGTGCTGCTGCGGGTGATACTGCCAATCATTCTGCTGCTGTTCTCGCAGCAGTGAGAGAGAGAATGAGCAACGACAATGGTCTTTCTTCACCCCATATGCGCCTTGAGCATAATCCAAAAGGAAGGGACTTGCATGCTGGCTTTCCCTGGTTTCAGTCCTTTCTCCATGAAAATATGGCACAGAAGATGGAGGAGGATGAAGGCATACTGCAGAGTTGTAGCTGAGAAAACGATAGTCAGTAGAATGCCCACTTGCTGTGTCACCTCCATACTCCAAAGCACAGCGTGGTTGCTTT
>NW_016907700.1:0-450 GCF_001698545.2 Rhinopithecus bieti | reverse complement strand
AAACAGCTAGAGCATGGACTAGGCTATATGCCATGAATAATATTTAAATTGATCCGATCATCAAGTGTGCATCACTTCTCCTGTTCTGCCAAGACTTCCTCCTTTTGTTTGCATTTAATGGACACAGTCTTAGAAACATTACAGAATAAAAAAGCCCAGACATCTTCAGTCCTTTGGTGATTAAATGCACATTAGCAAATCTATGTCTTGTCCTGATTCACTGTCATAAAGCATGAGCAGAGGCTAGAAGTATCATCTGGATTGTTGTGAAACGTTTAAAAGCAGTGGCCCCTCCCTGCTTTTATTCATTTCCCCATCCTGGTTTAAGTATAAAGCACTGTGAATGAAGGTAGTTGTCAGGTTAGCTGCAGGGGTGTGGGTGTTTTCTTTATTTTATTTTATTTTTTTTGAGGGGGGAGGTAGTTTTATTTTAATTTTATGGGCTCCTTT
>NW_016907699.1:0-765 GCF_001698545.2 Rhinopithecus bieti | reverse complement strand
AGGAGGACGCTTGCCTCATAAAATGAGTTAGGGAGGATTCCTTCTTTTCTATTGTTTGGAATAGTTTCAGAAGGAATGGTACAAGCTCCAATTTGTACCTCTGATAGAATTCAGCTGTGAATCCATCTGGCCCTGGGCTTTTTTTGGTTGGTAGGCTATTAATTACTGCCTTGATTTCAGAACTTGTTATTGGTCTATTTGGGGATTCAATTTCTTCCTGGTTTAGTCTTGGGAGGGTGTATGTGTCCAGGAATTTATCCATTTCTTCTAGATTTTCTAGTTTATTTGTGTAGAGGTGTTTATAGTATTCTCTGTTGGTAGTTTGTATTTCTGTGACATCAGTGGTGATATCCTCTTTGTCATTTTTTTTTTTGAGAGCTTATGGAAAATTGTTATTGTCAATATAGTCTAAGCATATGTCAAACTACCATTATTCCTTTCTCTTTTTTTTTTCTTATTATACTTTAAGTTCTAGGGCACATATGCACAATGTGCAGGTTTGTTACATATGTATACATGTGCCATGTTGGTGTGCTGCACCCATTAACTCATCATTTACATTAGGTATATCTTCTAATGCTATCCCTCCCCCCACCCCTCTCCACAATAGGACCCGCTGTGTGATGCTCCACTTCCTGTGTCCAAGAGATCTCATTGTTCAATTCCCACCTATGAATGAGAATATGTGGTATTTGGCTTTCTGTTCTTGCAATAGTTTGCTAAGAATGATGGCTTCCAGCTGCACCCAAGTCCCTACAAAGGACA
>NW_016907698.1:0-761 GCF_001698545.2 Rhinopithecus bieti | reverse complement strand
TTGTTTCTCCTGGGGGCGCTCTTCCGAGGATATTTGGGCTGCCTCCGGAGTCGCAGCGTCTTGGGCCGCCGGAAAGTGGGTGACGTGCGGATCTTCTTTTTTTTGTGGCTGTGGACACCTTTCAACACTGCTTTCTCGGCCTTTAAAGCCTTCGCTTTGGCTTCGGCTTTAGGAGGGGCAGGAGCTTGCTTCTTCGCTTTCGGCGTCATCTTGTGAAAAGAATTTTGTATTTTAATAGAGATGAGGTTTCACCATATTGGCCAGGCTGGTCTTGAACTCCTGGCCTCAAGTGATCCACCCACCTCAGCCTCTCGAAGTGCTGGAATTACAGGAGTAAGCCACTGCACTCTGCCAAGGCTTTTACATTTTATTGATATATAATAACTTTACATATTTATGTGTGGATGAGATATTTTGATATGTACATACAATGTGTAATGATCAAATCAGGGTATTTAGTATGTCCATCTCCTTAACCGTTTGTCATTTATTTGTGTTGGGAACATTTTAAATCTTCTAGCTGTTTTAAAATATATAATAAATTCTGAACTGTAGTAACACTCATGTGCTATTAAACCATTAAAAAATTTTGAATATATATATTTCACTGTTTAAAAAATTCATATATATATTTTTTCACTTATAGTTTGAAAATACATATCTCAAAATTTTCTTTGTAATTTCTCCTTTGATCAATAGGTTGTTTATAATTCATTTCTTAATTTCCAAATATACATTAATTCAAAATTTTTGGCCGGGTG
>NW_016907697.1:0-1432 GCF_001698545.2 Rhinopithecus bieti | reverse complement strand
TAGAACATACCTGAACACATTTTCCAGCTCTGTGACCATGATAGAATTAGTTTATACTCAGGTGAGATTGGCCCTCTGTGGGCATTTTCATTTTGCCCCCCAAGCAAATACTTACTGTAGGGTTTGAGTATGAAACAGTGTCTATGGTGGAACAACTCAAGTGCCTTTCAAAACAAAGGATTTAAATATATGGTTCAGGAAGTCGGAAAAGTCAGAGCCAGTCGTAAAGTCCGCAGGCACATCTGGTGTAGGAGCAAAAGAAGGGCTGGGCTAGTGGGGTGGAGAATGGAGGACATCCACGAGAAAAGAAGAAAGAGGGTTTCTGCCAGGCTCCTCTAGGAAAAGAGAAATAAAGTGAACCCTGTTGCTTCCCTCATCTTCTGAACACTGAATTTCTTTATTAATCATTTTGCTCTGTATTCACCATGCATTCCACTATGGCCAGAAATGTTATTTAAGCTTATATTTTGTACTTTGCTTATTGTTGGCACTTAAATGAATATTGAATAGTGATGACAACTGTGTGTATAGAAGCATCATCCAGCGGACTGATGAAGGGAAAACCGACATGCCACACCAAAAGGGCCTTATGAAGCCCAGTTTTCAGGATTCAGCTTCACATATTCCCTGGCTCTTCAATATTACAGAGTAAAACTGTAAATCAGAAAGCATGAATGATATGCTTTCCAAATTTATTGGTTTTGATAGACACTGAAAATACCTTTAGGATTTTGATGTAAGGTGGGGTAAGCTGGCTGCTTCTGAGGCCAAAAGAGTGTAACCCTATTAACAACAAGAGGAAGAGAACAAGAATGCTTTGCTCAGTAGAGTGTTCCACAAAGGTTTGTCAAAATCTCTCCTGGAGATAGAGCAATTTGCACGCTATTTCTCTTGGTTTTATCTGATGTTGTCTCAAAGGTCCACCGTGAAGAAGATTCTAAACAGAATTAACCTTGGAAAGAAAAGTAGCAACTTTGGTATTCATTGTTTTTTACATCAAATATACCATTTCCTTTCTCTGACCTTCAACGTTAGTTAGAGGGTGAGAGAAGCAGACAGAATTGTGCTTTGAAAGCTCAAGAGGCTTTTGTTGTTCACGTTCAAGAGTGAAGTCTAGATCTCCCTGCTGAACAGAGCTCCCTGCCTGTGCTAGATTAAAACAATCAAGATGCTTTCCTCTGCAGAATGAACATTTTGCCACTCAGTGAGATTCCATTTTCCTCCAAAAGGTCTGCCTGGCAAGGTTAGCACCACATGTGTGAACTCATATTCTCACATAGTGGTCAAAACGACGCTTGTTAATTAGATGCCATCATGGTTTGGGTGAATGGTTACAATCACTTTCCATTTGTCTCATTAGCTACTTCACTCTTGGAGTCAGGCTTCCAGGTGCCTGGGTAGGACAATCTAGAAAGAGTTAAAAGGCCCTACT
>NW_016907696.1:0-345 GCF_001698545.2 Rhinopithecus bieti | reverse complement strand
GATTAGTGACGTTAGAAAATAGTCCTGAGAACACCTTTACACTGTTGGTGGGATTGTAAACTAGTTCAACCATTATGGAAAACAGTATGGCAATTCCTCAAGGATCTAGAACTAGATGTACCATATGACCCAGCCATCCCACTACTGGGTATATACCCAAAGGATTATAAATTATTCTACTACAAAGACACATGCACACGTATGTTTACTGCGGCACTATTCACAATAGCAAAGACTTGGAATCAACCCAAATGTCCATCTGTGACAGACTGGATTAAGAAAATGTGGCACATATACACCAAGGAAAACAATGCAGCCATAAAAAAGGATGAGTTTGCGTCCTTT
>NW_016907695.1:0-344 GCF_001698545.2 Rhinopithecus bieti | reverse complement strand
TTTTATTTATTTTTTATTTTTTATTTATTTATTTTTTTACTTTTTTTTTTTTTTGAGACGGAGTCTCGCTCTTTCGCCCGGGCTGGAGTGCAGTGGCCCGTTCTCAGCTCACTGCAAGCTCCGCCTCCCGGGTTTATGCCATTCTCCTGCCTCAGCCTCCGAGTAGCTGGGACTACAGGCGCCCGCCACCTCGCCCGGCTAGTTTTTTGTATTTTTTAGTAGAGACAGGGTTTCACTGTGTTAGCCAGGATGGTCTCGATCTCCTGACCTCGTGATCCGCCCGTCTCAGCCTCCCAAAGTGCTGGGATTACAGGCTTGAGCCACCGCGCCCGGCCAAAACTCAA
>NW_016907694.1:0-951 GCF_001698545.2 Rhinopithecus bieti | reverse complement strand
CGCTGGACCAAGGCGCTCTGACTGACTCCTTCCCACACCTTCTTGGCTTAGCGGCTGAAGACTGACGCTGCCCCATCTCCTCAGAAGCCTCCTGGACCATCACAGACACTTTGGGTAACTCTTACAGTGGAGGGTAAGTCCGTCCCCTTAATCAGTACGGAGGCTACCCACTCCACATTACCTTCTTTTCAAGGGCCTGTTTCCCTTGCCTCCATAAATGTTGTGGGTATTGATGGCCAGGCTTCTAAACCTCTTAAAATTCCCCAACTCTAATGCCAACTTGGGCAACATTCTTTTATGCATTCCTTTTACTTATCCCCACCTGCCCAGCTCCCTTATTAGGTCAAGACATTTTAAGTAAATTATCTACTTCCCTGACTATTCCTAGGCTAGAGCCACACCTCATTGCTGCCTTTCCCCCCAGTTCAAAGCCTCCTTTGTGTCTTCCCCTCGTATCCCCCCCACCTTAACCCACAAGTATAGGATACCTCTCCTTGGCGATTGATCAGTCACCCCTTACCGTCTCATTAAACCCAATCACCCTTACCCCACTCAACGCCAATATCCCATCCCGCAGCATGCTTTAAAAGGATTAAAGCCTGTTATCACCCACCTGCTACAGCATCGCCTTTTAAAGCCTGTAAACTCCCCTTACAATTCCCCATTTTACCTGTCCTAAAACCAGACAAGGCTTACAGGTTAGTTCAAGATCTGCGCCTTATCAACCAAATTGTCTTGCCTGTCCACCCCGTGGTGCCAAACCCATATCCTCTCCTATCCTCAATACCTCCCTCCACAACCCATTATTCTGTTCTGGATCTCAAACATATTTCTTTACGATTCCTTTACACCCTTTATCCCAGCCTCTCTTCTGTTTCACTTGGACTGACCCTGACACCCATCAGGCTCAGCAAATTACCTAGGCTGTACTGCTGCAAGGGCTCACAGACT
>NW_016907693.1:0-345 GCF_001698545.2 Rhinopithecus bieti | reverse complement strand
CCATTTGTTTGTGTCCTCTCTTATTTCCTTGAGCAGTGGTTTGTCATTCTCCTTGAAGAGGTCCTTCACATCCCTTATAAGTTGTATTCCTAGGTATTTTATTCTCTTTGTAGCAATTGTGAATGGGAGTTCACTCATGATTTGGCTCTCTGTCTGTCTATTATGGGTGTATAGGAAGCTTGTGATTTTGCACAATGATTTTGTATCCTGAGACTTTGCTGAAGTTGCTTATCAGCTTAAGGAGATTTTGGGTTTTCTACGTATACAATCACGTCATCTGCAAACAAGAGACAATTTGACTTCCTCTCTTCCTATGTGAATACCCTTTATTTCTTTCCCATGCCT
>NW_016907692.1:0-1066 GCF_001698545.2 Rhinopithecus bieti | reverse complement strand
TCTGTTCTACATTTGCTGAGGAGTGCTTTACTTCCAATTTGTAGTCAGTTTTAGAATAAGTGTGATGTGGTGCTGAGAAGAATGTATTTCCTGGTGATTTGGGATGGAGAGTTCTGCAGATGTCTATTAGGTCTGCTTGGTCCAGAGCTGAATTCAAGTCCTGGATATCCTTGTCATTAACCTTCTGTCTCGTTGATCTGTCTAATGTTGACAGTGGGGTGTTAAAGTCTCCCATTATTATTGTGTGGGAGTCTAAGTCTCTTTGTAGGTCTCTAAGGACTTGCTTTATGAATCTGGGTGCTCCTGTATTGGGTGCATAGATATTTAGGATAGTTAGCTCTTCCTGTTGAATTGATCCCTTTACCATTATGTAATGCCCTTCTTTGTCTCTTTTGATCTTTGTTGGTTTAAAGTCTGTTTTATCAGAGACTAGGATTGCAACCCCTGCTTTTTTGTTTGTTTGTTTTCCAGTTGCTTGGTAGATCTTCCTCCATCCCTTTATTTTGAGCCTGCATGTGTCTTTGCATGTGAGATGGGTCTCGTCAGTACAGCACACCAATGGGTCTTGACTCTTCATCCAGTTTACCAGTGTGTATCTTTTAACTAGGGCATTTAGCCCATTTACATTTAAGGTTAATATTGTTATGTTTGAATTTGATCCTGTCATTATGAGGTTAGCTGGTTATTTTGCCTGTTAATTGGTGCAGTTTCTTCATAGCATCAATGGTCCTTACAATTTGGCATGTTTTGCAGTGCCTGGTACCAGTTGTTTCTTTCCACATGTAGTGCTTCCTTCAGGAGCTCTTGTAAGGCAGGCCCGGTGGTGACAAAATCTCTCGGCATTTGCTTGTCTGGAAAGGATTTTATTTCTCCTTCACTTATGAAGCTTAGTTTGGCTGGATATGAAATTCTGGGTTGAAAATCTTTTCTTTGAGAATGTTGAATATTGGCCCCACTCTCTTCTGGCTTGTAGGGTTTCTGCCAAGAGATCTGCTGTTAGTCTGATGGGCTTTACTTTGTGCATAACCCGACCTTTCTCTCTGGCTGCCTTTAACATTTTTTCCTT
>NW_016907691.1:0-1429 GCF_001698545.2 Rhinopithecus bieti | reverse complement strand
TAAGAACTCTTCAGATTAATTTAACCGAGACACATCTAACAGAAATAGACATCCAAGAAGTTTTCTGGATGTTAGCATTATGAAATGGGTACTCAGTTGTCATAGTGTACAACACATCACAGGCTGGAATTGAACCAGCTTGCTCTAGTAGATGGGCTTTAAATAAAGCAGGGTGGCTCTGCTTTTGGAATGGAAGCAAACATCTAGTGTGATCAAGGCAGAAATCAGTAAAACTCTCAATTTTCACGTGTAAGACAATTGAATTTAGGACTCAGAGAGACAAGATATTCTGCATTATTTGGAGCCACCTGGGGAATTTTAATAGTAGCTACCAAAGATTTGTTTTTTTCTTTAAAAAAGAAGCCATGAGAGTTTTGTCATCCATAGTTAGTTAGTGAAAAGGATAGTTACTGATGGCTGCGCTGTGATTAACTCCTTAATGGTTTCTGGGAATGCCATCAGAATCCTGTTAAGCAGTCTTGGGGTAAAAGTGGACTGTAACTCTGCTAGAAACCACTGTAATTGTGTTGTAAATTCTGCTAACACTCCTGCATTATATCTTGGTAACGACTCTTAATTTGTTTCTCCTCTGCACTTCAACCACCTCTAGGTTTCCAAACTTTAAAGTTTCTGCTGGATCATCAATACACTAACTTATAAGAGGATCTGGATTGTAATGTTGCTTTTGAAAATGAAATCTTAAGTCATAAATCAATTTGCTTAGATCCCTGACATTGCAATCATCCTGTGTTTCTTACTCATATGAACGACATTAAAATGCAATATTGAGCACTGGCAAAATAAAAAAATAAAGGGGTAAAATCTGGATGCCAAGGTTTTCTGGTGATTTATAAATGCCCTTTTGGTTCTATGCTGCACAAGATATTACTTTAAACCATAAGAGCTGATATCTACCATAGTTTTGAATGCTTATTATTCATTACTATCAGATTACCACTAGGTTGGTTTTATAATTCTTGTGGCTAAATGACAGACCTGAAAGTTTTAGGCTAAAGACAACCTATGGATGAATGAAAGGGAAGGGATGGAAATAACACAAGGCTAAACAGGTTTCATCTCTTTCCTTACCTCTCAGTCTATAATAAGCTTGAAGACTGGCTAAAATCTGTTTCATGGATTCCTGTGGACAGACTTTAACCCCGTTGGGAAAATGCGGATCTTTTGTTCGATGCTTTGCCAAATCGAATATTCGTCTCATAGTTGATATTTTGTACATTTTTTCAGTACTTTCAGTTGTTTCATTTCTTGGGGATTGTCTATGTCTTTAGTTTCAGAATGGTATATGTTAATGGAGATATCTGTAAAAGAAAGATTGATATCCTGGTGAATATATACATTTATGTGATATATGTGACATATATGGATAAATGACTGAAATAAACTGAAAATTACAATCCTCTAGTTTATG
>NW_016907690.1:0-886 GCF_001698545.2 Rhinopithecus bieti | reverse complement strand
AGTTTTATTCCTTCCGTTAGAACAAGCCAAAGATGAGAGAGTTGTGCTTCCTTGAAATTCTGTGTCTGTCAATTTGAGGCCGCATTATGTGGGCAGAACTGGCACAGGTGTGGCCTGATGATTTCCTTGGGGCAGGGATGTTTTAGTCACTCATGCTGATCCTCATTCCCTTGGGATTGTGAATTCCTAGAGCTCTGGGCATAACTTTATATCATTTTAGCCCATGCTTGATGGGCATCTGAGATTGGGCACTTCATCATGAATGAACTAAATTCAGACTTGGAGAATTCCCTCAAGCTGGGATCATTATAAAGAGAACAAAGGGATTTCGGTAAATTGACGAACTCAGTTCATACATTGGAGGCTTCTATGGTAACTCTACCCAAATGTGTGCTTTCTAATTAAATGATGAGTCCTCATGCTCTAGCTTTCCTCAGCAAATGGCCATGGTTTCAGGCTTTGTGCTTTCCTTCCCATTAGGTTGACCTCGCTGCAATGAGATTTACTGTTAATGGGGCACCCAAATAATTACCATATGTAGGTAGAAATGTGGGCACCCTAGGTATCAAAATTCTCTAATCATCCAATTCTAGGTGGCTTCCCTTTTTTAGAATTGGCAGCCACCCTCAGTGGGCATTCTAAAGCATCTGCTGCCATGTGTGTGTTCCCAGACACCAGTGCTGTAATGGTGCCAGCAAACATCAAATACATTATACTTTCCAGGGGCTTTTGTGTACAAAACTTTATTTGAACTCATCAGTAGCTTGATGAGCTGAATAGGGCAGGTGCATTTAGTCTCATTTTAAAGGCAGACCCAGACCCAGAATGATAAAGCAAGCTTCTTAAGGAATAAACTAGTTATCAGTGTAACCAGGACTGGAACCCA
>NW_016907689.1:0-1064 GCF_001698545.2 Rhinopithecus bieti | reverse complement strand
CGGAAATCATAACAAACAGTCTCTCAGACCACAGTGCAATCAAATTAGAACTCAGGATTAAGATATTCACCCAAAACTGCACAACTACATGGAAACTGAACAACCTGCTCCTGAATGACTACTGGGTAAATAACAAAATTAAGGCAGAAATAAATAAGTTATTTGAAACCAATGAGAACAAAGACACAACATACCAGAATCTCTGGGACACGGCTAACGCAGTGTTTAGAGGGAAAATTATAGCACTAAATGCCCACAGGAGAAAATGGTTAAGAGCTAAAATTGACACCCTAACATCACAATTAAAAAAACTAAAGAAGCAAGAGCAAACAAATTTAAAAGCTAGCAGAAGACAAGAAATAACGAAGATCAGAGCAGAACTGAAGGAAAAGAGACTCAAAAAACCCTTCAAAAAAATCAATGAATCCAGGAGCTGGTTTTAGATAGATCACTAGCCAGACTAATAAAGAAGAAAAGAGAGAAGGATCAAATAGAACCAATAAAAAACAATAAAGGGGACATCACCACTGATCCCACAGAAATACAAACTACCATCAGAGAATACTATAAACACCTCTATGCAAATAAACTAGAAAATATAGAAGAAATGGATATATTCCTGGACACATACACCTTCCCAACACTAAAGCAGGAAGAAGTCGAATCCCTGAATAGACCAATAACAAGTTCTGAAATGTAGGCACTAATTAATAGCCTACCAACCAAAAAAAAGCCCAGGACCAGATGGATTCACAGTCAAGTTCTACCAGAGGTACAAAGAGGAGCTGATACCATTCCTTCTGAAACTACTCCAAACAACAGAAAAGAGGGAATCCTCTCTAACTCATTTTATCAGGCCAGTATCATCCTGATACCAAAACTTGGCAGAGACACAACAAAAAAAGAAAATTTTAGGGCACTATCCCTGATTCATATCAATATGAAAATCCTCAATAAAATACTGGCAAACCGAATCCAGCAGCACATAAAAGCTTATCCACCATAATCAAGTCGGCTTCATACCTGGGAAGCAAGGCTGGTTCAACATACACAAATCAATAAAC
>NW_016907688.1:0-945 GCF_001698545.2 Rhinopithecus bieti | reverse complement strand
CTAACTGGGAGGCACGCCCCAGCAGGGGCAGACTGACACCCCACATGGCCGGGTATCCCTCTGAGATGAGGCTTCCGAGGGAACTATCAGGCAAAACATTTGCTGTTCAGCAATATTTGCTGTTCTGCAGCCTCCGCTGCTGATACTCAGGCAAACAGGGTCTGGAGTGGACCTCCAGCAAACTCCAACAGACCTGCAGCTGAGGATCCTGACTGGTAGAAGGAAAACTAACAAACAGAAAGGACATCCACACCAAAACCCCATCTGTACATCATCATCATCAAAGACCAAAGGTAGATAAAACAACAAAGATGGGGAAAAAACAGAGCAGAAAAGCTGAAAATGCTAAAATCACAGTACCTCTCCCCTCCAAAGGAACACAGCTCCTCACCAGCAAGGAAACAAAGCTGGACAGAGAATGACTTTGACGAGTTGAGAGAAGAAGGCTTCAGATGATCAAACTTCACCAAGCTAAAGGAGGAAGTTTCAACCCATCGCAAAGAAAATGAAAACCCAAAAAATATCAGACGAATGGCTAACTAGAATAACCAGTGTAGAGAAATCCTTATATGACCTGATGGAGCTAAAACCATGGTGCAAGAACTACATGATGCATGCACAATCTTCAGTAGCCAATTCGATCAACTGGAAGAAAGGGTATCAGTGACTGAAGATCAAATGAATGAAATGAAGCGAGAAGAGAAGTTTAGAGAAAAAAAGAGTAAAAGAAATGAACAAAGCCTCCAAGAAATACAGGACTATGTGAAAAGACCAAATCTACATCTGATTGGTGTACCTGAAAGTGATGGGGAGAATGGAACCAAGTTGGGAAACACTCTACAGGATATTATCCAGGAGAACTTCCCCAACCTAGCAAGGCAGGCCAACAGTTAAATTCAGACAATACAGAGAACAACACAAAGATACTCCTTGAGAAGAGCAACT
>NW_016907687.1:0-947 GCF_001698545.2 Rhinopithecus bieti | reverse complement strand
GCGATCTAATTAAACTAAAGAGCTTCTGCACAGCAAAAGAAACTGTCATCAGTGTGAACAAGCAACCTACAGAATGGGAGAAAACTTTTGCAATCATTCCATCTGACAAAGGGCTAATAACCAGAATCTACAAGGAACTTAAATTTACAAGAAAAAAACAAACAACTGCATCAAAAGTGGGCAAAGGATATGAACAGACACTTCTCAAAACAAGACATTTATGCAGCCAATAAACATATGAAAAAAAAGCTCATCATCACTGGTCATTAGAGAAATGCAAATCAAAACCACAATGAGATACCATCTCACGCCAGTTAGAATGGCGATCATTAAAAGTCAGGAAACAACAGATGCTAGAGAGGATGTGAAAAAATAGGAATGCTTTTACACTTTTGGTGGGAGTGTAAATTAGTTCAACCATTGTGGAAGACAGTGTGGCGATTCCTCAAGGATCCAGAACTTGAAATACCATTTGACCCAGCAATCTCATTACTGGGTATATATGCAAAGGATTACATAAACCATTCTGCTATAAAGATACATGCACATGTATGTTTATTGCGGCATTATTCACTATAGTAAAGACTTGGAACCAACCCAAATGTCCGTCACTGACAGACTGGATCAAGAAAACGTGGCACATATATACCATGGAATACTATGCAGCCATAAAAAAGGATGGGTTCATGTCCTTTGTAGGTACATGGATGAAGCTGGGAACCATCATTCTCAGCAAACTAACACAAGAACAGAAAACCAAACAGCACATGTTCTCACTCATAAGTGGGAGCTGAACAATGTGAACACATGGACACAGGGAGGGGATCATTACACACCAGGGCCTCTTGGGGATGGGAGACTAGGGGAGGGATAGCATTAGGAGAAACACCTAATGTAGGTGACAGGTTAATGAGTGCAGCAATCCACCATGGCATGTGGATACTTAT
>NW_016907686.1:0-733 GCF_001698545.2 Rhinopithecus bieti | reverse complement strand
CTATTTCAAACAATTGAAAAGGAGGGACTCCTCCCTAATTCATTTTATGAGGCCAGCATCATCCTGATACCAAACCAAGAAGAGACAGAACAAAGAAAACTTCGGGCCAACATCCCTGATGAACATTGATGTGAAAATCCTCAATAAAATACTGGCAAACAGAATTCAGCAACACATGAAAAAACTTATCCACCATGATCAAGTCGACTTCATCCCTGGGATGCAAGGCTGTTTCAACTTACACAAATCAATAAATGTAATCCATCACATAAACAGAACCAAAGACAAAACCACATGATGATCTCAACAGATGTAGAAAAGGCCTTCAATAAAATTCAACACCCCTTCATGCTAAAACTCTCAATAAACTAGGTGTTGATGGAACATATCTCAAAATAATAAGAGCTATTTATGACAAACCCACAGCCAATATCATATTGAATGGGCAAAAGCTGGAAGCATTCCCTTTGAAAACCGGCACAAGGCAAGGATGCCCTCTCTTACCACTCCTACTCAACATAGTATTGGAAGTTCTGGCCAGGGAAATCAGGCAAGAGAAAGAAAGTGTATTCAAATAGAAAGAGAGGAAGTCAAATTGTCTCTGTTTGCAGATGACATGATTGTATATTTAGAAAATCCCGTCGTCTCTGCCCAAAACTTCTTAAACTGACAAGCAACTTCAGCAAATTCTTGGGATACAAAATCAATGTGGAAAAATCACAAGCATTCCTTT
>NW_016907685.1:0-1770 GCF_001698545.2 Rhinopithecus bieti | reverse complement strand
TTTTTTTCTCAGATTGTTCATTGCTAACACAACTGATTGTTTGCTGAAAATTTGCTGAATTAGCTTACTAACTCGTGTGTGTGTGTGTGTGTGTGTGTGTGTGTGTGTCTCATGTCTATGTGCATGTATGTGTGTTTGCATTTGTATTATTTGCAATTTTCTGTATATAGGATCACGTCATCTGCAAATTGAGATAATTTTGTTTTCTTTTAAAAAATATTTTTTCTCATGTTTATTTTGAAAGATTATTTGGCCAGGTATAGAATTGTAGGCAACAGTTTAAAACTATTGCACACTTCTTGTTTGTAAAGTTTCCTACGAGAAATCTTATGCCATCCTTATATTTAGTGCTCTGTATGTAACATGTTCTTTCCCCTTTTATTCCTTTTAGGATTTCCTCCTTATCACTGGTTTTGATGGATTTGGTTAAGATGTTCCTTGGTGAAGTTTTCTTCACGTTTCTTCTTCTTAGGATAATCACAGTTCTGTAATATTTGAAGTTTATGGTTTCCGCAAAGCTCCTTAATCTTTCATCCAGTATGTTTTAAGTATCTTTGTCTCTCTTCTCCACTACACGCCCTTCAGGGATTCCATTTAGCCCTATACTAGGGTGTTTAAAGTTTTATGCTGATGGTCCTTTTAGTTTCCAAGTCATTTGTTACTGTGTGTTTCATTTATGTGAGTTTCAACTTCTGTTCCCTCTAGGTCAATAATCTTCTCTTCTGCAATGTTTAATCCAGTGCCTTCTTCCATTTCAGACTGTAAATCATAGTTTTATCTACAGAATTTGATATTAAAAAATCTTCAACCTCTCCGTTTAATCAAAAAACAATTATAACTGCTCTAATGTCCTTTTCTGCTATTTCCAACATGTGTGTCAATTTTATCTAGATGATTAGATTTTCTTTATGTGTCATGTTTTCCTGCTTCTTTGGCTGCTTGATATTCTTTTATTTTATTTTATTTTTTGGGACGGAGTTTCACTCTCGTTGCCCAGGCTGGAGTGCAATGGTGTGATCTCAGCTCACTGCGACCTCTGCCACCCAGGTACAAGCGATTCTCCAGGTACAAGCGGTTCTGTGCCTGGGCAAGTCATTGACTTTCACTGGGATTTTTTTTCCCGTATCTAGAAACTTAAGTTGACAATTAACTTTCTCAAAGAAGTTATGTGAGAATGAATGAGACCTAAACACTACCTCTTCTGTCTGGCAGCTATTAACCTTTATTAGTTACGGTGTTCATGCTGGGGCAGGTGCTGTTTTCAGATCTCAATGGATATTCACTCATTGAATCCTCACAAGGCCATGAGGCACATTCTATTACCCCTGTTTTGTAGAGGAGGAAACAGACTTCTGAAGCTAAGTAACTTGTCCAAGCTAACATAGCTAATAAGTAGCAGATCCAGTATCAACCTAGGCAGTATGGCTCCTCCGTTTCCTCCACCATGTGCCGGCGGTTAGTGCAGAAATAGAAACCATCACTATGATAGGAAATACAGTGTTTAGTATTCCTTTCAGCTTATCATTTATACTTCCTCCTATAAAGTTACACCGGGGAGAAAACAAATAAATGAACTGAGTGTCCATTTATTCTCATCTAACATTAATTGTTACATGCCCTGAACAAATAGGAAAAGACTTATTTCAGAAAACAATATGTATGTAAGTGGCCACTAGAGATAGTTTTCTGTATTGTTTGTATTCATTCCTGGGACATGTATTTAGAGACTTCTGTGTTGCAGGCCTGTACTAGATCTGGTAAAACAAAATG
>NW_016907684.1:0-312 GCF_001698545.2 Rhinopithecus bieti | reverse complement strand
CGAGAGGATGGGGAGGGGAAAAGGGTTGGAGCGAGCGCTCTTGGAGCTTGCACTGTTCCTTGCTGATGCCCTGGCATAGTGTGAATATGTCAATCTAAATGGAAAATTCCATGCAAGTTCCTCTCTATTCCCTTTGTCACCAATACCAGTTTCCAAGGCAGAGCCCTTAGAGGGCTGGACTGAAGGACCTGGAGGTAATAGAAAACAACTTGCCTTTGGGTTTCAGGTCAAGCTGTGCCATGACTTGCTGTGTAAGATGAGACAAGTCAGTTCGCCTCTCTGCACTTCAGTGACCTCATGTGTAAAAGGCTG
>NW_016907683.1:0-346 GCF_001698545.2 Rhinopithecus bieti | reverse complement strand
ACTAGATCTGTGGTTAGGAAAGGCCTTCCGTATGTTAACTCAACAAGACTTCATTATAAGTTTTACTTTGGAGCAGTTCAAACCCACAGTAAGCTATGGGTGTTAGAGATAGGCCCCTGATTTAGCTAGAGTATTCTTTAGAGTGGGGTTAGCCCTTTCACCTTTCCAAAAGACCGCGGTCTCCACACAGAATGAAGGTAATATTGGATTCTTCAAGCTGAGGATAGGTGTTGGGATACGCCTGCTGTGAAAGATGGCCCTTGTCGCTTTGCAGGCTTTTAGATTTCCGAAACTGAGGAGTTATTTCTTCTGGTAAACATTGTTCAGATGGGGCGGGGAATGCCTC
>NW_016907682.1:0-345 GCF_001698545.2 Rhinopithecus bieti | reverse complement strand
AAGAGGTTGGGCCAGGGCGGTGACGGGGCCGGGTCTTCTCAAATTACAATCGCGCATGCGCCGTGGGTTTGTACTTTTCCCGGGCGCGGGATCGCGCCTGCGCCCTGGGCTGCATATCTTCCTGGGCGGGAAAATGTTTGCGCGCGCGCGGGAAAGGTTGGCGCGCGCGGGAAAGGTTGGCGCGCGCGGGAACAGTTTTGGCGCGCGCGGGAGAAACTTAGGCGCGCGCGGGAAAAGCTTTGGGCGCGCGCGGGAAGGGTTTGTAAATAAAGAACCCGGGAATGTGCCCTCTTGTCTCCGCTTTGCGGAGATCAAGCAACAGAGGTCGGCTAATTCCAGGCCTCA
>NW_016907681.1:0-346 GCF_001698545.2 Rhinopithecus bieti | reverse complement strand
GCCAGCAATTGGAGTGGCTCCAGTGGCAGCAGCAAACTTCAGCATGGCCCTCTGGCCAGTATTCCTGGAGGATATAACACTGACATCAGCAGGGTTTTCAATGGCAACAATGGCACGGGCCGCCAGCAGAAGCTTCTCCCAGGTCCTCTTCAGATTTATGATGTAGATGCCATCACTTTTCCTTTTATAGATGTACTGTTCCATCTGGAAGTCAAGATTGGTGCCACCTAAGTGGGTTCCTGCTGCAAGGAACTTAAGGACATCTTCCTCCTTCATTTGCAGGACATCAAGGGCTCTGGACATTGTGAAAAGTTTCCCTTTAAGTTACGACGGGAATCCAGAACAA
>NW_016907680.1:0-454 GCF_001698545.2 Rhinopithecus bieti | reverse complement strand
AATTGTCAGATTCACCAAGGTTGAAATGAAGGAAAAAATGTTAAGGGCAGCCAGAGAGAAAGGTCAGGTTACCCACAAAGGGAAGCCCATCAGACTAACAGTGGATCTCTCTGCAGAAACCCTACAAGCCAGAAGAGAGTGGGGCCAATATTCAACATTCTTAAAGAAAAGAATTTTCAACCCAGAATTTGATATCCAGCCGAACTAAGCTTCGTAAGTGAATGAGAAATAAAATCCTTTACAGACAAGCAAATGCTGAGATTTTGTCACCACAGGCCTGACTTATAAGAGCTCCTGAAAAAAGCACTAAATATGGAAAGGGAAAACCAGTGCCAGCCACTGCAAAAACATACCAAATTGTAAAGACCATTGACACTATGAAGAAATTGTATCAATTAATGTGGAAAATAACCATCTAGCATCATAATGACAGGATCAAATTCACACATAACAA
>NW_016907679.1:0-1766 GCF_001698545.2 Rhinopithecus bieti | reverse complement strand
TTCTTGTAAATTTGATTGAGCTCTTTGTAGGTTCTGGGTATTAGCCCTTTCTTCACAGAATTGGAAAAAACTGCTTTAAAGTTCATATGAAACCAAAAAAGACCCTGCATTGCCAAGACAATCCTAAGCCAAAAGGACAAAGCTGGAGGCATCACACTACCTGACTTCAAACTCTACTACAAGGCTACAGTAACCAAAACAGCATGGTACTGGTACCAAAACAGAGATATAGACCAATGGAACAGAACAGAGTCCTCAGAAATAACACCACACATCTACAGCCATCTGATCTTTGACAAACCTGACAAAAACAAGCAATGGGGAAAGGATTCTCTATTTAATAAATGGCATTGCAAAACTGGCTAGCCATATGCAGAAAACTGAAACTGGAACCATTCCTTACACCTTATACGAAAATTAATTCAAGATGGATTAGAGATGTAAATGTTAGACCTAAAACCATAAAACCTTAGAAGAAAACCTAGGTAATACCATTCAGGACATAGGCCTGGGCAAGGACTTCATGTCTAGAACACCAAAAGCAACGGCAATAGAATACGTTTTGAAGAATGACGTTAGTTTGCGTTTCACAGCCTTACTAGGTCATGTGAGGAGAAAATTTCAGTTTTATATTATCTTGTATTTCTGAATTTCTTTCTAATTTATGGAAACAGTCTTAGAATAATTAAAAGCCCATGATAAATTTTCAAAGTTTGTGACTTTCACTTGCACAGAATTAAAACTTATTTGTTGTTTTGTTAGTATTACTGTTTAGTGCCTTCCATGCTGCAGTAAGAAAACAAAAGTGAAATTCAAGAGCTAGTCCAGGAATATAAATGGGAAGTTTTATTTTATTTTTTTATTAACTTGAAAATCTACATAAGCCATATTTAACTTCTTCAAAAGGAGAAGCATTTGAAACATGTATGTGAATCATGGGATGATATGGAAAATTTGACCAATCCAATGAGTCATTCCATGAGTTGATACTTGTCCTAAGTGTTCAGTTGTACCTGCTTAGTCTTTAAAATTATAGAGTTGTTTGAAAGGTCTAATCCATATAGATCTTAATGGAATCATTTACTTTGCAAAGTGGGCATGCCTTTTATGGCATGTACAATGAAACTGAATTTTTTGTTTATTGTAATCCATGTTTTATTTTGGTGGTGAAATTCCTTTAGTAAATGCTTTATGGATAGTTATGGAATAGTACATTTTGACATCTTCCATTTATTTAAGCCACTCCTGCATTCTAAAATGTACAGTATTTAGCAAGCAAAGCTGGGTAGATTTGAGGGGTCCATAAAATTTTGTGCTACAATGATTTTAAAGAAGAGGCTTCACAGCTTTCTTCACTGACTCATAAACTTCGAGACTGTGGTAATTTCATCCATAAAAAAGTAAAATAACTTAATGCCCCAATATCATCAAATTCCTAAAATGGAATTGTATTCAATAACAGTGTTTGATTATTAACGGTAAATTGCACACATCACTGCTGTTCATTGTCAATATATTTTCTCTAATATAATTGAATAGGACCCTCAGCCAGAGGGCAAAATTGTGTATTATTTTATTTGAGGAAAAGCAGAGACAAGACAAATAATTATTTGAGAAAAGTAATTTAAATATTTATTTTTTTTTCACAATTGAGTTCATTCCATATTCAGTATATATCATAATAAAACAAAAGAAAACATATTTTTTTCTTCCTTAAAGAAAGCTACATAATTTTGGGGGAAGCCGTCTTGGTTTGAAAATGAAAA
>NW_016907678.1:0-455 GCF_001698545.2 Rhinopithecus bieti | reverse complement strand
AGGAAGGTAAAGGGGCTGTAAGTGAGGGAACTCAAATGGAGTCTCTCTGGCTCTCTCAGCTAAGAGAAAGACAATCAGGTTAAAACAAGGTAGGGTATCACAGTAGTATAACTCCTATTTCTAGCTGCTCTTGCAACTAAAGGTGGCTGGGTACAGATTAACTCTATTCCTCTATATTGTGTTTGGACAAACCATCTTTCAGTTGATTTAAGCACACCTTCAGAATGAAACATAATTTCTTATCTCAGGAATTCCAAAGTCTAATGGAAGAGGCAAACTTATATTGAGTAATTTAGCAAAGCAGATTGTGCTTGGCAATAATAAAGTAATTCAATATCTAAGAAATAAGAAAAGAAGGAAATATCTGTTTCATGGTTGTAATAAATTAGAACTTTACCATGCAGAATAGAAAGAGAGGCATTTCTCAAAAGATTAAGAGAGGTATAAAGTAAATG
>NW_016907677.1:0-887 GCF_001698545.2 Rhinopithecus bieti | reverse complement strand
CTTTTTTTTTATTTGAGATGGAGTCTTGCTCTGTCACCCAGGCTAGAGTGCAGTGATGCTATTTCAGCTCACTGCAAGCTCCGCCTCCTGGGTTCACTCCATTCTCCTGCCTCAGCCTCCCAAGTATCTGGGGCTACAGGTGCTCACCACCACTCCTGGCTAATTTTTTTTGTATTTTAGCAGAGACGGGGTTTCACTGTGTTAGCCAGGATGGTCTTGATCTCCTGACCTTGTGATCCTCCTGCCTTACAGTCTCTGTCTTTTAATTGGGGCATTTAGCTCGTTTACATTTAAGGTTAATATTGTTATGTGTGAATTTGATCCTGTCATTATGATGCTAGCTGGTTATTTTGCATGTTAGTTGATGCAGTTTCTTCATAGTGTTGATGGTCCTTAAAATTTGGTATGTTTTGCAGTGGCTGGTACTGGTTGTTTCTTTCCATGTTTAGTGCTTCCTTCAGGAACTTTTGTAAGGAAGGCCTGGTGGTGACAAAATCTCTCAGCATTTGCTTGTCTGTAAAGATATTATTTCTCCTTCACTTACAAAGCTTAGTTTGGCTGGATATGAAAATCTGCTTTGAAAATTCTTTAAGAATGTTGAATATTGGCCCCAACTCTCTTCTGACTTGTAGGGTTTCTGCAGAGAGATCTGCTGTTAGTCTGATGGGCTTCCCTTTGTGGGTAACCCGACCTTTCTCTCTGGCTGCCCTTAACATTTTTTCCTTCATTTCAACCTTGGTGAATCTGACCATTATGTGTCTTGGGGTTGCTTTTCTCGAGGAGTATCTTTGTGGTAGTCTCTGTATTTCCTGAATTTGAATGTAGGCCTGTCTTTCTAGGCTGGGGAAGTTCTCATGGATAACATCCTGAAGAGTGTTTTCTAACTT
>NW_016907676.1:0-1776 GCF_001698545.2 Rhinopithecus bieti | reverse complement strand
TAGGTTGATGGGGATAGCATTGAATCTGTAAATTACTTTGGGTATTATGGCTCTTTTCATAATATTGATTCTTCCTATCCGTGAGCATGGAATGTTTTTCCATTTGTTTGTGTCCTCTCTTATTTCCTTGAGCAGTGGTTTGTAGTTCTCCTTGAAGAGGTCCTTCACATCCCTTGTAAGTTGTATTCCTAGTTATTTTATTCTCTTTGAAGCAGTTGTGAATGGGAGTTCACTCATGATTTGGCGCTCTGTCTATTATTGGTGTATAGGAATGCTTGTGATTTTAGCACATTGATTTTGTGTCCTGAGACTTTGCTGAAATTGCTTCTCAGCTTAAGAAGATTTTGGGCTGAGACGATGGGGTTTTCTAAATATACAGTCATGTCATCTGCAGACAGAGACAATTTGACTTCCTCTTTTCCTATTTGAATACCCTTTATTTCGTTCTCTTGCCTGATTGCCCTGGTCAGAACTTCCAATACTGTCTTGAATAGGAGTGGTGAGACAAGGCATCCTTGTCTTGTGCTGGTTTTCAAAGGCAATCCTTCCAGCTTTTGCACATTCGGTGTGATATTGGCTGTGGGTTTGTCATAAATAGTTCTTATTATTTTGAGATATGTTCCATCAATACCTAATTTTTTGAGAGTTTTAGCATGAGGGAGTGTTGAATTTTATCGAAGGCCTTTTCTCCATCTATTGAGATACTCATGTAGCTTTTGTCGTTGGTTCTGTTTATATGATGGATTACGTTTGTTAATTTGTGTATGTTGAACCAGCCTTGCATCCCAGGGATGAAGCCGACTTGATCCTGATGGATAAGCTTTTGATGTGCTGCTGGATTCAGTTTGCCAGAATTTTATTGAGGACTTTTGCGTCAATGTTCATCAGGGATATTGGCCTGAAATTTTCTTTTTTTGTTGTCTCTGCCAGGTTTTGGTATCAGGATGATGCTGGCCTCATAAAATAAGTTAGAGATGAGTCCCTCTTTTCTATTTTTTGGAAGAGTTTCAGAAGGAATGGTACCAGCTCCTCTTTGTACCTCTGGTAGAATTCAGCTGTGAATCCATCTGCTCCTGCACTTTTCATTATTTCAGAGCCTGTTATTGGTCTATTCAGGGATTCAACTCCTTCCTGGTTTAGTTTTGGGAGAGTGTATGTGTCCAGGAATTTATCCATTTCTTCTAGATTTTCTAGTTTATTTGTGTAGAGATATTTATAGTATCCTCTGATGGTAGTTTATATTTCTATGGGATCAGTGGTGATCTCCCTTTATCATTTTTTATTATGTCTATTTGATTCTACTCTCTTTTCTTCTTTATTAGTCTGGCTAGCAGTCTATCTATTTTGTTAACCTTTTCAAAAAACCAACTCCTGGATTCATTGAGTTTTGGAAGGGTTTTTTGTGTCTATCTCCTTCAGTTCTGCTCTGATCTTAGTTATTTCTTGCCTTCTGCTAGGTTTTGAATGTGTTTGCTCTTGCTTCTCCAGTTCTTTTAATTGTGATATTAGGATTTTGATTTTAGATCTTTCCTGCTTTCTCCTGTGGGCATTTAGTGCTATAAATGTCCCTCTTAACACTGCTTTAGCTGTGTCCCAGAGATTCTGGTACATTGTGTCTCTGTTCTCATTGGTTTTAAAGAACTTATTTATTTCTGCCTTAATTTCATTATTTACCCAGTAGTCATTCAGGGGCAGATTGTTCAGTTACCATGCAGTTGTTTTGAGTGAGTTTCTTAGTCCTGAGTTCTAATATGATTGCACTGTGGTCTGAGAGAC
>NW_016907675.1:0-831 GCF_001698545.2 Rhinopithecus bieti | reverse complement strand
AACATGACTGACCGAGGCAGTGGCAAGAAAAGGGGCTTTGCCTTTATAACCTTTGACAACCATGACTCCATGGATAAGACTGTCATTTAGAAATACCGTACTGTGAATGGCCACAACTGTGAAGTTAGGAAAGCCCTGTGGAAGCAAGAGATGGCTAGTGCTTCATCTCGCCAAAGAGGTCGAAGTGGTTCTGGAAACTTTGGTGGTGGTCATGGAGGTGGTTTTGGTGGGAATGACAACTTTGGTGGTGAAGGAAACTTCAGTGGTTGTGGTGGCTTTGGTGGCAGCCATGGTGGTGGTGGATATAGTGGCAGGGGGGATGGCTATAATGGACTTGGTAATGATGGAAGCAATTTTGGAGGTGGTGGAAGCTACAATGATTTTGTCAATTACAACAATCAGTCTTCAAATTTTGGACCCATGAAGGGAGGAAACTTTGGAGGCAGAAGCTCTGGCCCCTATGGTGGTGTAGGCCAATACTTTGCCAAACCACAAAACCAAGGTGCCTATGGCAGTTCCAGTAGTAGCAGCAGCAGCTATGGCAGTGGGAGAAGATTTTAATTAGGAAACAAAGCTTAGCAAGAGAGGGGAGCCAGAGAAGTGATGGAAGCTACAGGTTACCACAGATTTGTGAACTCAGCCAAGCACAGTGGTGGCAGGGCCTAGCTGCTACAAAGAAGCCATGTTTTAGACAAATACTCGTGTATGGGCAAAAAACTCGAGGACTGTATTTGTGACTAATTATATAACAGGTTATTTTAGTTTCTGTTCTGTGGAAAGTGTAAAGCATTCCAACAAAGGGTTTTAATGTAGTTTTTTTTTTTTTTTGCA
>NW_016907674.1:0-778 GCF_001698545.2 Rhinopithecus bieti | reverse complement strand
ATGGTCTCATTTGTTTCTCAAAGAACTCAGTAAGGCTGGAAGGGGCACAGAAAGAGATCGAATTTATAGCTGGCTCGCAGAGGCCCAGAGAGATCAGAGAATATTGCTATCATTCTTACCATTATGACTACCACTGTTTGAACCTTTATTGAGTGCTTCACCAGGCATCATGCTAACAACCCCATTTAATCCTCACAACCACCATAGGAGACAGTTACTATTATCACCTCTATTGTGTAGATGAAAACATGGGGTATTAGAGGTTAAGTGCTTGCCCAAGATCACTCAGACAGAGCTGGGATCTGAACATCCAGGTATATCTGATTCTCCATGCCCATGTTTTCACTGTGAGGCAGGAAAATAGGGTCTGGAGGCAGGGAACGTAAGGCCAGTTCACACTTCAGCTATAACAGGAAATATCCTCTCCATAGGGCGTACGCGTAAATGACTTTGTACCTTTACTTCATCCTCTCCAGTTACATAGGGCGTATCTGAAGTAACCAGTGGAATCCTCTAGGGGGGGTCATTAAACCCCCCCAAATTTTGTAATGGAGTCCTTGAGCCCCTGTGCTCGGGCGCGCTCCCACACTGTGGAGTGTGCTTTCATTTTCAATAAATCCCTTCATTCCTTCCTTGCTTTGTGCGTTTTGTCCAATTCTTTGTTCAAGACGCCAAGAACCTGGATGCCCTCCACCTTTAACAGCTGGGGGGTGGGGCACAGATAGAAAGGGGATAATCTTGTGTTCACTTTTGAAGAGTACATTTGCATAGTCCAAAA
>NW_016907673.1:0-631 GCF_001698545.2 Rhinopithecus bieti | reverse complement strand
CTCAGAAAATACAGAAGGGAAATATCTCCCAGCCACCGCGTTCCCCTCTCCTGAGTTTTTTACGAATCGTTGCAGACATGTTTTATGTATATTTTCATAGTACACACATAGACACACACACAGACACACACACACATGTGTTCCCACTCTCTACACAAATGGTAACATACTAAAGATACTCTTCTGTATCTTCATGGTACAAGTATCCTAACCCCACCTAGAACTTGGTCAATGCCACAGTCAGGTAAGGGCAGGGCAGGCATTTGGCCTCCAAGCTCCGTGTCCAGTACTTGCTCCCCTCAGTGCCCCCCAATTCACCCACAGCAGCCAACACAGCCCTAGGATGCCTCTAATGACCACACACAAAAGCAGTGAGAAATGGCCCATGCTGCCTTCTGGGTGGGACATGCCTTCCTGCAGACGGGACCTTTAGGCTCACTCCTCCATCTGGAAAGCCGGGCTGCCAGGGTATGGTTAGGTGGTTGACTCACCCTATTTGCCTTCCTCTGCTCCCTCTCCAACTCTCCCACACGCTGTCGGAAATCCTGCAGGCGGCTGGTCAGTTCCTCGGCGTCTTCTGGAATGAGAGACGTTGAGATGGGGCCCAAAGGACTTCCCTTAAAGGCCTGTC
>NW_016907672.1:0-203 GCF_001698545.2 Rhinopithecus bieti | reverse complement strand
GGGGGCGGAGCAAGATGGCCGAATAGGAACAGCTCCAGTCTCCAACTCCCAGCGCGAGCGACACAGAAGACCGGTGATTTCTGCATTTTCAACTGAGGTACTGGGGTCATCTCACTAGGGAGTGCCAGACAATCGGTGCTGGTCAGCTGCTGCAGCCTGACCAGCGAGAGCTGAAGCAGGGCGAGGCATCGCCTAACCTGGCA
>NW_016907671.1:0-616 GCF_001698545.2 Rhinopithecus bieti | reverse complement strand
TTTTCAAGTGCGGGACATGAGGGAGCCTCCAGAATGTGGTCTCCAAATACCACCTCTCACTAAGGGATGGGAGATCAGTGGGGATCCTAGGCATTAGGGAGGAAGAACACATCAGACAAATAAGAAAGGGACATGATGAGACAGAACCTCTTATCCTCTGACTAATCAGGAGCCATTTGTGAGGAAGTCTGATGCCACTTGGGGAGACCTCCCCTGGGAAAATATTCATCATTGGTGGTCACCTGTCATCATGAATTAAATATAATGACAGTGGCTTCAAAATATTAGATAGCTTGAATCCTAGAATTCACCATGAGAGAAGACATGAACTGTTCACCCTGGAAGGATCGCTGGGTCCTGGATCATCTGTGTGCAAAGTGGCTCCTTCCTAGAGCATGAAGCTCACTCCTGGGTGAACAGAACCCAGCTGTAGACCCCTGACTTCACAGACACTCTGCAGCACTCATGAGAAGGAGGTGAACTGAAGCCTCAACCCTCTGCCTTCCTTCCCATCTGAGGGATGTAGCTATTGACCATTCTGTGCACCTTACATTACTACAAGAGTGGCAGTGTGACATGGGTGACTTTGCTGGCAGCAGCCCCATGTCCTTGGAAG
>NW_016907670.1:0-454 GCF_001698545.2 Rhinopithecus bieti | reverse complement strand
CCTCCTTGAGCTGCGGTGGTCTCCACACAGTTCAAACTTCATGGCCACTTTGTCTACCTACTTAAACCTCAGCAATGGCAGGTGCCTCTCCCCAGCCTCACTGCCACCTTGCAGTTAGATCTCAGACTGCTGTGCTAGCAATGAGGGAGCCTCCATGGGCATGGGACCCTCTGAGCCTCCGCTCCCTAATATCACTTTACAGATTCCATGAAAAGAGTGTTAGCAAACTGCTTCCTGAAGTCTAAGTTATAAGTCTGTGAGATGAACTCACAGATCAGAAAGAAGTTTATCAGAAAGCTTCTTTCACGTTTTGAACGGATGAAATTTCCTTTATCAACGTAGGCCTCAATGCGATCAGGTGCAGGATATGATCTCCTGGTGTGCCATTTGCTAAGACCCTTGGTAAAACACAGTACTAGGGTGGGAGTGACCTGATTTTCCAAGTGTTGTGTGT
>NW_016907669.1:0-233 GCF_001698545.2 Rhinopithecus bieti | reverse complement strand
AGACGGGCGGATCATGAGGTCAGGAGATCGAGACCATCCTGGCTAACACGGTGAAACCCCGTCTCTACTAAAAAGTACAAAAAACTAGCCGGGCGTGGTGGCGGGCGCCTGTAGTCCCAGCTACTCAGGAGGCTGAGGCAGGAGAATGGCGGGAACCCGGGAGGCAGAGCTTGCAGTGAGCTGAGATCCGGCCACTGCACTCCAGCCTGGGCGACAGAGCGAGACTCCATCTC
>NW_016907668.1:0-770 GCF_001698545.2 Rhinopithecus bieti | reverse complement strand
TCTTCTAGGATTTTTATAGTCCTAGGTCTTACGTTTAAGTCTTTGATCCATCTTGAGTTGGTTTTTATGTAAGGTGTAAGGAAGGGATCCGGTTTTAGTTTTCTGCATATGGCTATCCTGTTTTTCCAACCCCATTTATTAAATAGGGAATCTTTTCCCCATTGCTTGTGTGTGTCAGGTTTGTCAAAGATCAGATGGCTGTAGATGTGTGGTATTATTTCTGAGGCCTCTGTTCTGTTCCATTAATCTATATCTCTGTTTTGGTTCCAGTACCATGCTGTTCGGGTTGCTCTAGTCTTCTAGTATAGTTTGAAGTCAGGTAGCATGATGCCTCCAGCTTTGTTCTTCTTGCCCAGGATTGTCTTGGCTATGTGGGCTCTTTTTTGGTTCCACATGAAGTATAAAGTAGTTTTTTCCAATTCTCTGAAGAAAGTCAGTAGTCGTTTGATAGGGATAGCATTGGATCTATAAATTGCTTTGGGCAGTATGGCCATTTTCATGATATTGATTCTTCTGATTTATGAGCATGGAATGTTTTCCCATTTGTTTGTGTCCTCTCTTATTTCCTTGAGCAGTGGTTTGTAGTTCTCCTTGAAGAGGTCCTTCACATCCCTTGTAAGTTGGATTCCTAGGTATTTTATTTTCTTAGTAGCAATTGTGAATGGAAGTTCACTCATGATTTGACTGTTTGTCTGTTATTTGTGCATAGGAATGCTTGTACTTTTGTGCATTGATTTTGTATCCTGAGACTTTGCTGAAGTTGCTTATCA
>NW_016907667.1:0-235 GCF_001698545.2 Rhinopithecus bieti | reverse complement strand
AGACGGGCGGATCATGAGGTCAGGAGATCGAGACCATCCTGGCTAACACGGTGAAACCCCGTCTCTACTAAAAAGTACAAAAAACTAGCCGGGCGTGGTGGCGGGCGCCTGTAGTCCCAGCTACTCAGGAGGCTGAGGCAGGAGAATGGCGGGAACCCGGGAGTCAGAGCTTGCAGTGAGCTGAGATCCGGCCACTGCACTCCCGCCTGGGCGACAGAGCGAGACTCCATCTCAG
>NW_016907666.1:0-454 GCF_001698545.2 Rhinopithecus bieti | reverse complement strand
TTTAAGAGGGAATTTAGAGTGGCGGTTTGGGATAGCACCAGGGAGATATCAGCTGTGATGGCTTTGGAGAAACAGTGTAAACACGAGCAGGGCATTTATGAGTAGTTGAGAATGGTGAATAGGAGTACGACTAGACAGAAGACAGTAGGGATGACAAGTTTTTTGGGGCGCAGTCCAAGTTGGTCTGGTGTCTGGAATGAGACTGGGACCTAATAGAAAGCAGTGTCCACACAGGAGTTCAAATGGGCTGGAACCTGTAGCATTCCGAGGACAGGCCTGAATTCTGAGAAGGGCAAGTGGTAAAAGTATTGTCTAGTCCTGTTTAAGTTGGTGACTGAGCTGGGTGAGGTGTATTTTAAAAGACCGTTAGTCCGTTCTGCCTTTCCTGAAGATTGAGGATGGTAAGGGGTATGAAGGTTCCACTGAATACCAAGAGCCTGAGAAACTGCTTGGG
>NW_016907665.1:0-204 GCF_001698545.2 Rhinopithecus bieti | reverse complement strand
GGGGTTCAGGTGTGGTATCCGGAATAATGTGGGAGGCCAGATTAAAGTCCAGGCCAGGAACAATGGTAATTGTGGGAGACTCAACAAACAGTGAGTACAGCTGAAGGAGCTGGGGAGCAGAAAGTATATGTGTCAGGTGTGAGGAAGAAAATAGATTTTGGAAGTTATGAGAACTGTAGAGAGTGAGTTGAGCATTGTTTGTGA
>NW_016907664.1:0-201 GCF_001698545.2 Rhinopithecus bieti | reverse complement strand
GATGAATGGCTAACTAGAATAACCAGCGTAGAGAAGACCTTAAATGACCTGATGGAGCTGAAAACCATGGCACGAGAACTACGTGATGCATGCACAAGCTTCAGTAGCTGATTCGATCAACTGGAAGAAAGGGTATCAGTGATTGAAGATCAAATGAATGAAATGAAGTGAGAAGAGAAGTTTAGAGAAAAAAGAGTAAAA
>NW_016907663.1:0-770 GCF_001698545.2 Rhinopithecus bieti | reverse complement strand
AATTTACAGGAAAAAAACAAACAACCCCATCAAAAAGTGGGTGTAGGGTATGAACAGACAATTCTCAAAAGAAGACATTTATGTGGCCAACAAACATAAGAAAAAAAGCTCATCATCAATGGCCATTAGAGAAATGCAAATCAAAACCACAATGAGATACCATCTCATGCCAGTCAGAATGGCAATCATTAAAAGTCGGGAAGCAATAGATGCTGGAGAGAATGTGGAGAAATAGGAAGGCTTTTATACTGTTGGTGGAACTGTAAATTAGTTCAACCATTGTGGAAGACAGTATGGTGATTCCTCAAGGATCTAGAACCAGAAATACCATTTGACCCAGCAATCCCATTACTGGGTATATACCCAAAGGATTATAAATCATTCTACTATAAAGACACATGCACACATATGTTTATTGTGGCACTGTTCACAATAGCAAAGACTTGGAACCAACCCAAATGCCTATCAATGATAGACCGGATAAAGAAGATGTGGCACACATACACCATGGAATGCAATACAGCCATAAAAAAGGATGGGTTCATGTCCTTTGCAGGGACATGAATGAAGCTGGAAATCATCATTTTCAGCAAACTAACATAGGAACAAAAAACTAAACACTGCGTGTTCTCACTCATAAATGAGAGTTGAACAATGAGAACACATGGACGCAGGGAGGGGAACATCCCACACTAGGGCCTGTCAAGAGTTGGGGAGCTAGGGAAGGGATAGAATTAGGAGAAATATCTAATGTAGATGATGGATTGATG
>NW_016907662.1:0-827 GCF_001698545.2 Rhinopithecus bieti | reverse complement strand
GCCAATAACACAACTATCTGCCCACTGGTCAGGTAATTTGATGTAAGCTCTGTGACCACATATCCAGTATAATCCAGTGGGGACTGTCCAGTCCCAGTGGGACTCTGGGTGGGTCTGCACGGTTTGCAACTTTGGGAATTTACTAAATGGATTTCTCTTTGTGTGATTTGAACTCCACCAAGTGACTGTCTTTGTGGTACCATTATACAGTTTCTGTCTCAGACAACTAAGTCATCCTACGGGGTGAGTGAATTCTTTTCCTTCTCTAGCTATGCAATATTGTCCAAGAATTGAGGCTTTTAGGACCCAGAAATTATCAGGGTGATTCTTTTGAGCCGGGAATTCATCAGGAACTGGGTCTGTAAGTACTAATTCTCGGGCTTCCCATGGCCATTGATCTCTCATTACAGTTCCTCCACATACATAATATGAAGTGACATTGAGAGACTGGGCTACATGCTCGGCTAATTGCAAAACAAATTTCTTGGTTTTCCTGGAATTTCTGGTACTGACACTTTTAGTTTATCACAGAAGTTTTGAAATACTGTCTCAGGAAAGTGTTTATAAACTTTTCTCAAACCACGATATTTACTTGAAGATCCAATCTAACTCCATCAATTTTAGGGTTACATGTTCCCCTTTTTTTCCAGCGAGGATCAAGAGGATTGGTTATTAGTAGCTCTAAGGGATTACATTGTCCCTTAGTACAGGGAGGGCCATTTTTTCCTTTCTGAAGGTGGACTGGATCTTTTCATATTTTTTCTTTAATCCAAGTGGCCTAAATGACACAAGATCAATATTTACATTTATTTCCACACAGTCCTAAT
>NW_016907661.1:0-981 GCF_001698545.2 Rhinopithecus bieti | reverse complement strand
TTATTAAGTCTATTTGATTCTTCTCTCCTTTCTTCTTTGTTAGTCTTGCAAGTAGTCTATCAATTTTGTTGATCTTTTCAAAAAACCAGCTCCTGGATCCATTGATCTTTTGAAGGGTTGTGTCCCTATCTCCTTCAATTCTGCTCTGGTCTTAGTTATTTCTTGCCTTCTGCTAGCTTTGAATGTGTTTGCTCTTGCTTCTCTAGTTATTTTAATTGTGATGTTAGGGTGTCAACTTTAGATGTCTCCTACTTTCTCTTGTGAGCATTTAGTGCTATAAATTTCCCTCTACACACTGCTTTAAATGTGTCCCAGAGTTTCTGGTTTGTTGTGTCTTTGTTCTCATTGGTTTTAAAGAACATCTTTATTTCTGCCTTCATTTCGTTATGTACCCAGTAGTCATTCAGGAGCAGGTTGTTCAGTTTCCATGTAGTTGAGCGGTTTTGAGTGAGTTTCTTAATCCTGAGTTCTGGTTTGATTGCACTACGTCCTGAGAGACAGTTTGTTATTATTTACGTTCTTTTACATTTGCTGAGGAGTGTTTTACTTCCAACTATATGGTCAATTTTGGAATAAGTGTGATGTGGTGCTCAGAGGATGTATATTCTGTTGTTTTGGGGTTGGAAGTTCTGTAGCTGTCTAGTAGGTCTGCTTTCTGCAGAGATGAGTTCAATTCCTGGATATCCTTGTTAACTTTCTGTCTTGTTGTTCTGTCTAATGTTGACAGTGGGGTGCTAAAGTCTCCTATTATTATTATTATTGTGTGGGAATCTAAGTCTCTTTCTAAGTCTCTAAGGACTTGCTTTATGAATCTGAGTGCTCTTGTATTGGGTGTATATATATTTAGGATAGTTAGCTCTTCTTGTTGAATTGATCCCTTTACCATTATGTAATGGCCTTCTTTGTCTCTTTTGATCTTTGTTGGTTGAAAGTGGCATGTTTTTGCATTGATTGGTACCAGTTGTTCCTTTCCATGGTTAA
>NW_016907660.1:0-981 GCF_001698545.2 Rhinopithecus bieti | reverse complement strand
TCTAATCCATCTTGAATTAATTTTTGCATAAGGTGTAAGGAAGGGCTCCAATTTCAGCTTTCTACTTATGGCTACCCAGTATTCCCAGCACCATTTATTAAATTGGGAATCATTTCCCAATTTCTTGTTTTTTCTCAGGTTTGTCAAAGATCAGATGGTGGTAGATGTGTGGTATTATTTCTGAGGGCTCTGTTCTGTTCCATTGGTTTATGTCTCTGTTTTGATACCAGTACCATGCAGTTTTGGTTACTGTAGCCTTGTAGTATAGTTTGAAGTCTGGTAGCGTGGTAGCGTGATGCCTCCAGCTTTGTTCTTTTGGCTTAGGACTGTCTTGGTTTTGAATGAGTTTCTTAATCCTGAGTTCTAGTTTTATTGCACTGTGATCTGAGAGACAGTTTGTTATAATTTCTGTTCTTTACATTTGCTGATGAGCGCTTTACTTCCAACTATATGGTCAGTTTTGGAATAAGTGCGATGTGGTGCTGAGAAGAATATATATTCTGTTGATTTGGGGTGGAGAGTTCTGTAGGTGTCTATTAGGTCTGCTTGATGCAGAGTTGAGTCCCATTCCTGGATATCCTTGTTAACTTTCTGTCTCGTTGATGTGTCTCTTTGACAGTGGGGTGTTAAAGTCTCCCATTATTATTGTGTGGGAGTCTAAGTCTCTTTGTAAGTCTCTAAGGACTTGCTTTATAAATCTAGGTGCTCCTGTATTGGGTGCATATATATTTAGGATAGTTAGCTCTTCTTGTTGAATTGATCCCTTTGCCATTATATAATGGCCTTCTTTGTCCCTTTTGATCTTTGTTTGTTTAAGTCTGTTTTATCAGAGACTAGGATTGCAACCCCTGCCTTTTTTTGTTTTCCGTTTGCTTGGAAGATCTTCCTCCATCGCTTTATTTTGAGCCTACATGTGTCTCTGTATGTGAGCTGGGTCTCCTGAATACAGCAGACTCATGGGTCTTGACTCTATCCATATTG
>NW_016907659.1:0-227 GCF_001698545.2 Rhinopithecus bieti | reverse complement strand
ACACATCTTGAGCTGTGCCCTGCACTGTGGGGTTGCCTCTGGGACAGGGCCTGGCTCAGGGGCCCCACGTGCGCCCACGGTGACATGGTTGCTCTTCCAAAACCAACTCCCTCACTCTGACCTCTTGCCTTTCCCACCACGTGCCTGGAGTGCAGAGTTCTGGAAATCCGGTGGCCCATCCTGTGCAGGCGGTGCCTGACCACTGTGTCTTATTCTTACAATGCATA
>NW_016907658.1:0-456 GCF_001698545.2 Rhinopithecus bieti | reverse complement strand
GTGCCATGTTGGTGTGCTGCACCCATCAACTCCTAAGCACCCATCAACTCCTCAGCACCCATCATCTTGTCCTTTACATCAGGTATAACTCCCAGTGCAATCTCTCCCGCCTCCCCACTCCCCATAATAGGCCCCAGTGTGTGATGTTCCCCTTCCCGAGTCCAGGTGATCTCATTGTTCAGTTCCCATCTATGAGTGAGAACATGCGGTGTTTGGTTTTCTGTTCTTGCAATAGTTTGCTGAGAATGATGGTTTCCAGCTGCATCCATGTCCCTACAAAGGACACAAACTCATCCTTTTTTATGGCTACATAGTATTCCATGGCATATATGTGCCACATTTTCTTAATCCAGTCTGTTGCTGATGGACATTTGGGTTGATTCCAAGTATTTGCTATTGTGAATAGTGCCACAGTGAACATATGTGTGCATGTGTCTTTACAGCAGCATGATTTTC
>NW_016907657.1:0-456 GCF_001698545.2 Rhinopithecus bieti | reverse complement strand
TGGGTTTCTTAGTCCTGAGTTCTAGTTTGATTGCACTGTGAACTGAGAGACAGTTTCTTATAATTTCTGCTCTTTGATATTTGCTGAGAAGTGCTTTACTTCCAAATATGTGGTCAATTTTGGAATAAGTGTGATGTGGTGCTGAGAAGAATGTATATTCTGTTGATTTGGGGTGGAGAGTTCTGTAGATGTCTATTAGGTCTGCTTGCTGCAGAGATGAGTTCAATTCCTGGATATCCTTGTTGAATTTCTGTCTCGTTGATCTGTCTAATGTTGACAGTGGGGTGTTAAAGTCTCCCATTATTGTTGTATGGGAGTCTACGTCTCTTTGTAAGTCTCTAAGGACTTGTTTTATGAATCTGTGTGCTCCTGTATTGGGTGCATATATATTTAGGATAGTTAGCTCTTCCTGTGGAATTGATCCCTTTACCATTATGTAATGGTCTTCTTCGTCTC
>NW_016907656.1:0-1066 GCF_001698545.2 Rhinopithecus bieti | reverse complement strand
AAAGAATAGAAATCACAACAAATGTCTCTCAGACCACAATACAATCAAATTAGAACTCAGCATTAAGAAACTCACTCAAAACCACACAACTACGTGGAATCTGAACAACCTGCTCCTGAATGACTACTGGGTAAATAACAAAATGAAGGCAGAAATAGAGATGCTCATTGAAACCAGTGAGAACAAAGACACAATGTACCAGAATCTCTGGGACACATTTAAAGCAGTGTGTAGAGGGAAATTTATAGCACTAACTGCCCACAAGAGAAAGCAGGAAAGATCTAAAATTGACACCCTAACATCACAATTTAAAGAACTAGAGCAGCAACAGCAAACACATTCAAAAGCTAGCAGAAGGCAAGAAATAACTAAGATCACTGCAGAACTGAAGGAGATAGAGACACAAAACACCCTTCAAAAAATCAACAAATCCAGGAGTTGGTCTTTTGAAAAGATCAACAAAATTGATAAACCGCTAGCAAGACTAATAAAAAAGAAAAGAGAGAAGAATCAAATAGATGCAATAAAAAAAGACACAGAGGCTATCACCACCAATCCCACAGAATTACAAACTACCATCAGAGAATACTATAAACACCTCCATGCAAATCAACTAGAAAATCTAGAAAAAAGGGATAAATTCCTGGACACATACACCCTCCCAACACTAAACCAGGAAAAGTTGAATTGCTGAATAGGCCAATAACAGGCTCTGAAATTGAGGCAATAATTAAGAGCCTACCAACCAAAAGAAGTAGAGGACCAGATGGATTCCCAGCTGAATTCTACCAGAGGTACAAAGAGGAGCTGGTACCATTCCTTCTGAAACTATTCCAATCAACAGAAAAAGAGGGAATCCTCCCTAACTCACTTTATGAGGCCAGCATCATCCTGATACCAAAGCCTGGCAGAGACACACACAAAAAAAGAGAATTTTAGACCAATATCCCTGATAAACATCAATGTGAAAATCCTCAATAAAATACTGGCACAACTGAATCCAGCAGCACATCAAAAAGCTTACCCCCCATGATAACGTCGGATTCATCCCTGAGATGCAAGGCTG
>NW_016907655.1:0-2190 GCF_001698545.2 Rhinopithecus bieti | reverse complement strand
CGGGGCGGGTCGGTGGGCGTGGCTAGGCGGGTACCGGTTTTCCTCCGTCGGAGGTCGGGTTGCGCCTGCGCAGTCGACCCGTGTCTCTCCCGGGCGCGGGAAAGTTGACGGTGAAGAACCCGGAACTGCGCCATCTTGCCTCCGTTTGTCCAAACACCTGGCACATCTTAGGTGCCCAGGAAATGATACTTGGTACCATTTTAGACTCCACGAGACAATTCTTTTGCCACTAAAATCCTCTCTCTCAGCTGCGGTTAAGACATCATTCTTCACATGCAGCTCTCAGAGGACAGCCTCACATTTCGAACTTTGTGAATGAGTCATTTGTACCTAAGAGCAAACAAGGAAAACAAATGGCGTAAAAGAAGGGACAACTGGCATTGGAAGAGACCTGGAATCAAACTCCAGTTGTCACTTTTCGCTCTGGGATGCTTTCAAGAAACCCTGTCTATCCAAGCCTCAGTTTGTCATTTGGACTATGGGCCTAAGGACAGGTGTCCCCATGGGCTCCATGATGGCAGGGGAGAGGATGGGTATGTGACTGCCTGCTCTCACTGGCACAATGAGCAGAGATTTCACACAGCATCAGTTTCTTTGCCAATAACACTCTGGCCTGGCACCTGGCCCATGGCTGGTGAGGCTCCCTCGGCAAGAGGAAATGAAGTTTGACTCAGGCTTTTGTGAATGCCTGGCTGTGGCTGGCCAGGCCTGCCTCCTCTGCGGTTAGAGGTGGCCTCACAGCTGAGCTTGGCTGGGTGCATGGAGTTACAGGGAAGCTGGCTCTGCCGGGCCAAGAATGGGAGACTCTAACTGACACATGACTGCCGTTGGCAGTGGACCCAGGCCAGGAGGAGAGAAAGAGAGGCAGATCAAGACTCAGCATCCCTGTCCCTCATGTCTGTCCTTTCCTCTGTCAGAGGACAAATGTTATACAAAGTGAAAATGACCCCAGCTGCTCTCAACCTGAAATAGTTGAGGACACTGAGGCACAGAGAGGTGAGCAATATGCCCAGGGTTTCACAGCCAACAAACCGAGGAACCAGGACCTAAATCGAGGACTTGCTCCGGCGAGCTTCCCAAACTCAAGCAGTTAACCAGCTAACTTGCCTTCTATGAGAAACCTGGAGAGTTTGCCCTGAGGAAAAGATGGAAAGAAACATTCATAGTAATTAGGCACATACCGTGGGTTGATCAAGATATTTGCCCCTTTTCACATGAATTTATCTACTACAACCCTGGTCATTTTCATTGTATTTTACTGATGAAGAAACTGAGGTTCAGACGTTTGAAGTGGCAGATCTAGTGTGGCATCATTGTGTCTCTAAAGTTAGAGTCCTTACCTCGGCATCCTCCTGCCCCAGAGGCAAATGACTTCCCCTCTCTGATCTTGTGCCCTCCTCTGTAAACTGAGGATGATCATAGCACTCACCTCACTGAGATGTCGTAAAGACCAAATGAGTTTGTGATTATGAAGTACTTAGAATGGTGCTTGGTACATAGAAAGAGTACTGCAGGTATTTATTTCTGCCATTGTTGTTGCCATGATTATTACTACCCAAGACCAAGTTGCAACAAAGAGACAGGGTTACATTTAAAACCAGGATTGTAGAATTCAAAAGGAGGTTTAAGATGCTGCACGCCTACAGTCCTGGCCACTTTGGGAGGTGCAGACAGGAGGATTGCTTGAACCCAAGAGTTCAAGCCTGCAGTGAGCTATAATTGTGCCACTACACTGTAGCCTGGGCAACAGAGCAAGACCCTGTCTCTTTTAAAAGTAGATACCATCTCACACCAGTCAGAATGGCGATCATTAAAGTCAGGAAACAACAGGTGCTGGAGAGGATGTGGAGAAATAGGAACACTTTTACACTGTTGGTGGGACTGTAAACTAGTTCAGCCATTGTGGAAGACAGTGTGGCGATTCCTCAAGGATTTAGAACTAGAAATACCATTTGACCCAGCCATCCCATTACTGGGTATATACCCAAAGGATTATAAATCATGCTGCTATAAAGACACATGCACACGTATGTTTCTTGTGGCACTGTTCACAATAGCAAAGACTTGGAACCAACCCAAATGTCCATCAGTGACAGACTGGATTAAGAAACTGTGGCACATATATACCATGGAATACTATGTAGCCATAAAAAAGGATGAGTTCATGTACTTTGTATGGACATGGATGCA
>NW_016907654.1:0-2690 GCF_001698545.2 Rhinopithecus bieti | reverse complement strand
AAAATATTTGTTCTCAGACATGAGACACCCACAGAGGGCCCCTGTGTCCTTCCCTGAGAACTGATCGGCTCGTGCATCTGAAGAAATGACCAAAGACCAGGAGAGAACCACACAGAAGCATCAGAGGGACAGCACCTGGGCTCGTGGGGTCAGGAATAGCGTCTGCCCCAATAGATGGACTAAGTAAAAGTATCATAATTCGCAAGGGTTTTACACAGCACGGAAGAAAGAGTTACCCTATTTCAACTGTTGATCTTGTGAACCCAGGAACTCTGAGATAGATCTCAGTGAATTTAGCAAGTTTCCTTTGCCAGGGTTGAGGACACGCCTGTGACACGGCCTCAGGAAGTCCTGATGACAATGGCCCAGGGTGGTCGGGCACAGCTTGATTTACGCACTTCAGGGAGACGTGAGACATCAGTGAATATAAGAAGGACATTAGTTCCACCCAGAAAGGCTCAGACAACTCAAAGCAAGTCCTCCCCACTTAGAGCTTCCAGGTCACAGGTAGGTGAGAGACAGATGGTTGCATTCTTTTGAGTTTCTGATCTATCTCTGTGACCACAGGGACAGCTTTAAATAGACTGGGAGGCAAGTTTTCCGTGAGTGGTTCCCAGCTCGACAGGGCCCAAGATACTTTCCTTTCACAATCTGGTAACTTCAAACCAAACTTCAAAGCCAAAACAAAACAAAACACCAACAAAAGAATAAGACGTGGTACTTATGAAGACGAGAAAACATCAGTCCACAAGGAAAGTATTGGCAGTGTCCACCTCCACATGGCAACGGACCAAGCAATGTGACCCACAGAAAGGAGCAGTATTAACCCACAGAGCGACCGAGAATAACACGCCTGATGCGAGGGCATTGAACACATCTTTGTACTTTGCAGATTCAGAAAGCAACAGAAAAGACGGACGGTGGTAAAAGAGACAGAGCCCTGCTTCCCTCTCCCTTTTCCCTTCCTGATGAATCCTCACAGCCAGGACCCTCAGCCTCATTCCGTGTGCAGCAGCTGCCATCCTCTCTGGGTCCACCCCTGCCCCGCCCTGGGACTGTTACCTCATTCCCTCCAGGAGTCCAGGTGCCCCAGGGTGTGGTGCAGGAGCCTGCGGGGAGGTCCTTTGTTCTCTGTCAGGGTCTCCCTGGGAGGGACGCAGCCACCGCAGCTGGTTGGGGCCTGGCTTCCCCAAGGACAGGCCTTTCCTTTCCCATTCTCTTTGGATGACTATCCCTGGGCTGAGACATGAGGCCGGCAGAGGTGCGGGTCACCCTTAGGGCCCCCCTCTTGCTGCTGGGGCTCTGGGCACTCCTGGCTCTAGTCTGGTGTTCTCAAGGCCGTCCCTTGTGGCATTACGCATCCTCCGAGGTTGTGATTCCCAGGAAGGAGACGCACCGTGGCAAAGGCCTTCAGTTTCCTGGCTGGCTGTCCTACCCCTGCGTTTTGGGGTCAAAGACACGTCGTTCACATGCGGAGAAAACACCTTCTTTGGCCCAGACATCTGCTGGTGACAACTCAGGATGACCAAGGAGCCTTGCAGGTGGATGACCCCTACATCCCTCCAGACTGCTACTACCTCGGCTACCTGGAGGAGGTGCCTCTGTCCATGGCCACCATCGACACGTGCTATGGGGCCTCAGAGGCATCATGATGCTGGACGACCTTGCCTACGAAATCAAACCCCTCCAGGATTCCCGCAGATTTGAACATGTTGTTTCTCAGATAGTGGCCGAGTCCAACGCAACGGGGCCCACATTTAGAGATGGTGACAATGAGGAGACAGACCCCTGTTATCTGAAGCAAATGACAGCATGAATCCCAGGTTATCTCCATCACTGTAGAGTTCTCATAGAAGTAATATAAAAGGCCACGGTCAATGTTCCAACTCATATTATCGTATATATGGCAATATTACAACGTGTTGCAAAGAGGTGGTCCAGATGTTCAGTGTCATTGACAGCATTGTTCAAAATACTGATCTGCGGTACTAGATTTATATTTTGACCATATATAATAGTCGTGACCCAGCCCCTGTGAATGACAATCGATATCATAGTGCAATGATTAACTATTTTAGAAGAACCTTTTCTGATACTTTTCGTGTTCATTCTTCCACACTACTTATTAAAGACGCACCACATGAATCTAACTATGAACCAAAAGATATAGCTTCTGTTCACATTTAGGCCTTATACACATTGGTACTCTAGGCAGACATTATTTATTGGTAGCCGTCATAACAACCC
This sequence comes from Rhinopithecus bieti, assembly GCF_001698545.2. Lineage (NCBI taxonomy): Eukaryota > Metazoa > Chordata > Mammalia > Primates > Cercopithecidae > Rhinopithecus > Rhinopithecus bieti. The sequence continues at coordinate 443 of NW_016907654.1, read as the reverse complement.
ACAAACTGATGAGAAGCTTTGGTGTGGGTTATGATTATAAATACTGCACATGTCACAGAAGGAACTCCTGCATTATGCAGCGATATCCTGGGATGACAGATGCATTCAGTAACTGTTCATATGGACATTTACAAAATTGTTTTGTAAATTCAGCGCGGTGCGTTTTCGAAGCACTCGCTCCAGTGTATAACGAAACCGTGACAATGGTTCTCTGTGGAAACCTCATCGTGGAAGGGAGGGAGGAATGTGACTGTGGCTCCTTCAAGCAGTGTTATGCCAGTCGTTGCTGCCGAAGTGACTGTCACTTCACACCGGGGAGCATCTGTCGTCTAGGAGACTGCTGTACAAACTGCAGCTTCTCCCCACCAGGGACTCTCTGCAGACCTATCCAAAATATATGTGACCTTCCAGAGTACTGTCACGGGACCACCTTGACATGCCCC
>NW_016907653.1:0-203 GCF_001698545.2 Rhinopithecus bieti | reverse complement strand
TATATCCCACACCTGGCCGGGAGGGTCCCACGCCCACGAAGCCTCCCTCACTGCTAACACAGCAGTCTGCCGCGATCTATCCGCAAGGCAGCAGCGAGGCTGGGGAGGGGCGCCCGCCATTGCTGAGGCTTAAGTAGGTAAACAAAGCCGCTGGGAAGCTCGAAATGGGTGGAGCTCACAGCAGCTAAAGGAAGCCTGCCTGT
>NW_016907652.1:0-827 GCF_001698545.2 Rhinopithecus bieti | reverse complement strand
GAGCAGGAACGCATCCTAGCGGCAGCCAGGCAGCATGCTAATCAGGTTCATTTAACTGACCCTGCCATGCCAGTCAGCACTGAGGCAGTGCCCTCGGCTGAGCCCGACTGGGACTACCAGGTAGGGCAGGCAGGCCGCTGCCACCGAGACATGATGGTTCAGTGCCTTCTTGCCCGCATGCAGGCAGCCTCTAACAAATCAGTCAACTTTAACAAACTAAAGGAGGTAGTCCAAGGCGCATATGAAAATCTGGCTGTTTTCTTAACTGGCTGACTGAGGCACTTATTCAGTACACCCGCCTTGACCCTGCCTCCCCTGCAGGAGGAACCGTCTTGGCCTCATATTTCATTTCTCAGTCAGCCCCTGATATCCAAAAAAAATTTTTTAAAGGTGGAGGAAGGCCCTTAAACTCCCATCCAGGACTTAGTCAAACTGGCCTTCAAGGTCTACAACTCCAGGGAAGAAGCAGCTGAGGCCCAATGACAGGCCAGGCTAAAACAGAAGGTACAACTCCAAACCCAGGCTTTGGTAGCAGCCCTGAGACCGGCTGGCTCCAGGAGCTCCCAGAAAGGAGGTACTACCCAAGTGCCACCTGGTGCCTGCTTCAAGTGAGGCAATGACAACCACTGGGCCAGGCAGTGCCCTAACCCAAAGGAGCCAACTCGCCCCTGTCCGAACTGTCGGCAGATGGGCAACTGGAAGTCAGACTGCCCCGACCTAAGGACAGTCGTTGCGTCTCCACATGACGACCCTCCTCCAGGTATTGGAGGCGCCTTCCAGCTCCTTGACACCAATGAAGATTGAAGAGGCCCAGACTTGGGGACCCC
>NW_016907651.1:0-452 GCF_001698545.2 Rhinopithecus bieti | reverse complement strand
GAGTCAAAGCCAAGCGGCAAGGATCTTTAATGCAAGTTCGAACTTGGTCCCTCCGTTCCACAGCATTCAAGAGGGCCCCGAACAATGCGTGCGCTTGCTTTTATAGCTCGAGGTAAACAGGACTTGTCAGGTTACAGAGGAACAAGGCATTTCTCTAGGTTACAGCATTACAATTGGTTTACATTTTAAGTTATGCTTTTAGCAGCCTTCTTATTGGTTCCTGCGCTTTTACAAACGGTTGTAACCTTATCGGAGCTTCTCCAGGTGTTGTTTTCTTCTAAAGTTGTGATATATGGAGGAATGTGTTTGTGTCGGGCCCAGGAAGTGGAGGCATATGGGGGGATGTGATGTGCTCAAGGCTGTGATGTGTTTGTGTCGGGCCCAGGAAGTGGAGGCATATGGGGGGATGTGATGTGCTCAAGGCTGTGATGTGTTGAGGAATGTGTTCTTTC
>NW_016907650.1:0-456 GCF_001698545.2 Rhinopithecus bieti | reverse complement strand
TTTGTCTTCTTTTTTTTTTAATACTTTAAGTTCTAGGGTACATGTGCACAACATGCAGGTTTGTTACGTATGTATACATGTGCCATGTTGGTGTGCTGTGCCCATTAACTCGTCATTTACATTAGGTATATTGCCTAATGCTATCCCTCCCCGCTCCCCCCACCCCATGACAGGCCCCAGTGTGTGATGTTCCCCTTCCTGTGTCCATGTGTTCTCATTGTTCAATTCCCACCTATGAGTGAGAACATGCAGTGTTTGGTTTTCTGTCCTTGTGATAGTTTGCTGAGAATGATGGTTTCCAGCTTCATCCGTGTCCCTACAAAGGACATGAACTCATCCTTTTAATGGCTGCATAGTATTCCATGATGTATATGTGCCACATTTTCTTAATCCAGTCTATCATTGATGGACATTTGGGTCGGTTCCAAGTCTTTGCTATTGTGAAGAGTGCCGCCA
>NW_016907649.1:0-976 GCF_001698545.2 Rhinopithecus bieti | reverse complement strand
AGGTTCTGTTATCTATAGATTACAGATGTTGTATAGAAATGCACTCTGAAAATCCTATCTTGTTTTGTTCCCATCTAATTACCGGGGCATGCAGCCCCAGTCACGTACCCCTGCTTGCTCAATCGATCACGACCCTCTCACATGCACCCCATTAGAGTTGTGAGCCCTTAAAAGGGACAGGAATTGCTCACTTGGGGAGCTCGGCTCTTGAGACAGGAATCTTGCCGATGCCCCGGCCGAATAAACCCCTTCCTTCTTTAACTCGGTGTCTGAGGAGTTTTGTCTGTGGCTCGTCCTGCTACAGCATAAGGCTGGGGTTTGGTCAAGGCCATGTGAGCATGATCCCTTCTCCCTGCCTGTAAAGAAATAAGAGCAGAGAGAGGTTAGTGCTTTAATGCTAATAGCACCGAAAGGGAAGCTGATGCAGAGAGGTTAAGCCACCTGCCTGAGCCCACATAACTACCAGTGGCAATTCTGGGATGTAGAGTCCTAGAAGGGTGACCCCATCTGACCTCCCCAGGAAGGTTGGGGGGTCAAGAGTCCGCTCACTGTTTTGGAGGCTTTAGTGGAGGCACCAGCAGACACGGTGAGAGAATGCACGTCTTGGGTGGGTCCTGGAGGGGTGGGTGGCTATGAAGCAGTGGGATCTGGGAGTGAGGCCAAGGCCAGAAGTAGAAGACACTGTTGCGGGAAGTCAGGGACCCCAAACAGAGGGACTGGCTGAAGCCATGGCAGAAGATCATAAATTGTGAAGATTTCATGTACATTTATTAGTTCCCCAAAGTAATACTTTTATAATTTCTTACGGCTGTCTTTACTGCAATCTCTGAACATAAATTGTGAAGATTTCATGGACATTTATCACTTCCCCAATCAATACTCTTGTGATTTCCTATGCCTGTCTTTACTTTAATCTCTTAATCCCATCTTTGTAAGCTGAGGATGTATGGCACCTCAGGACCCCGTGATGATTGCA
>NW_016907648.1:0-1600 GCF_001698545.2 Rhinopithecus bieti | reverse complement strand
ATTTTCAACCCAGAATTTCATATGCAGCCAAACGAAGCTTCATAAGCAAAGGAGAAATAAAATTCTTTACAGGGAAGCAAATACTGAGAGATTTTGTCACCACCAGGCCTGCCTGACAAAAGTTCCTGAAGGAAGTACTAAATATGGAAAGGAAAACCGGTACCAGCCACTGCAAAACATACCAAGTTGTAAAGACCATTGACACTATAAAGAAACTACACCAATTAATGGACAAAATAACCAGCTAGCATCATAATGACAGAATCAAATTCACACACAACAATACTAACCTCAGATGTAAAGAGGTTAAATGCCCCAACTAAAAGATACAGACTGACAAATTGGATAAAAGTCAATACCCATCAGTGTGCTGTATTCAGGAGACCCATCTCACATACAAAGACACACACAGGTTAAAATTAAAGGGATGGAGGAATATTCACCAAGCAAATGGAAAGAAAAAAACAAAACAGGGGTTACAATCCTAGTCTCTGATATAAGAGAATTTAAACAAACAAAGATAAAAAAATACAAAGGACACTACATAATGGTAAAGGGATCAATGCAACAAGAAGAGCTAACTATCCTAAATCTATATGCACCCAATACAGGAGCACCCAGATTCATAAAGCAAGTTCTTAGAGAACTAGAAAGAGACACAATAACAGTGGGAGACTTCAACACTCCACTGTTAATATTAGATAGCTCAATGAGACAGAAAATTAACAGGGATATTCAGGACTTCAACTCAGCTCTGGACCAAGCGGACCTAGTAGACATCTACAGAACTCTCCACCCCAAAACAACAGAATATACATTCTTCTCAGCACCACATCACACTTATTCTAAAATTGGCCACATAATTGGAAGTAAAACACTCCTCAGCAAACGCAAAAGGACTGAAATCCCAACAAACAATCTCTCAAACCACAGTGCAATCAAATTAGAACTCAGGATTAAGAAACTCACTCAAAACTGCATAACTACTTGGAATCTGAACAACCTGCTCCTGAATGACTACTGGGTAAATAATGAAATTAAGGCAGAAACAAATAAGTTCTTTGAAACCAATGAGAACAAAGACACAATGTTTCCAGACTCTCTGGGACACAGCTAAAACAGTGTTTAGAGGGAATTTTATAGCACTAAATGCCCACAGGAGAAAGCAGGAAAGATCTAAAATTGACACCCTAACATGGCAATTAAAAGAACTAGAGAAGCAACAGCAAACAAATTCAAAAGCTAGCAGAAGATAAGAAATAACTAAGATCAGAGGAGAACTGAAAGAGATAGGGACACAAAACCCTTCAAAAAATCAATGAATCCAGGAGCTGGTTTTTTTGAAAAGATCAATAAAATTGATAGACCACTAGCAAGACTAATAAAGAAGAAAAGAGAGAAGAATCAAATAGACACAATAAAAAATGATGAAGGGGATATCACCACGGATCCCACAGAAATAAAACTACCATCGGAGAACAAACACCTCCATGCAAATAAACTAGAAAATCTAGAAGAAATGGATAAATTCCTGGACACATACACCCTCCCACAATTAACCAGGAAGAAGTTGAATCCCTGAATAGGCCAATAACAAGTT
>NW_016907647.1:0-737 GCF_001698545.2 Rhinopithecus bieti | reverse complement strand
ATCAGATGGTTGTAGATGTGTGGCATTATTTCTGAGGCCTCTGTTCTGTTGCATTGGTTATATATCTGTTTTGGTACCAGTACCATGCTGTTTTAGTTACTGTAACCTTTTAGTATAGTTTGAAGTCAGGTAGTGTGAGCTTTGTTCTTTCTGCTTAGGATTGTCTTGGCTTTATGGGCTCTTTTTTGGTTCCATATGAAATTTAAAGTAGTTTTTTCTAATTCTGTGCAGAAAGTCAATGGTAGCTTGATGGGGATAGCATTGAATGTATAAATTACTTTGGGCAGTAGGGCCATTTTCACAATATTGATTCTTCCTATCCATGAGCATGGAATGTTTTCCCATTTGTTTGTGTCCTCTCTTATTTCCTTGACCAGTGGTTTGTAGTTCTCCTTGAAGTGGTCCTTCACATCCCTTCTAAGTTGGATTCCTAGGTATTTTATTCTCTTTGTAGCAATTGTGAATGGGAGTTCTCTCATGATTTGGCTATTATTGGTGTATAGGAATGCTTGTGATTTTGCACATTGGTTTGTATCCTGAGACTTTGCTGAAGTTGCTTGTCAGCTTAAGGAGATTCTGGGCTGAGAGATGAATTTTCTAAATATACAATCATGTCATCTGCAAATAGAGACAGTCTGACTTCCTCTCTTCCTATCCTTTATTTCTTTCTCTTGCCTGATTGCCCTGGCCAGAACTTCCAATACCATGGTGAATAGGAGTGGTGAGAGAGGGCATCC
>NW_016907646.1:0-1065 GCF_001698545.2 Rhinopithecus bieti | reverse complement strand
GACATCCACACCGAAATCCCATCTGTACATCACCATCATCAAAGACCAAAGGTAGATAAAACCACAAAGATGGGGAGAAACCAGAGCAGAAAAGCTGAAAATTCTAGAAATCAGAGCACCTCTTCTCCTCCAAAGGAACACAGCTCCTCGCAAGCAACGGAACAAAGCTGGGTGGAGAATGATTTTGAAGAATTGGGAGAAGAAGGCTTCAGACGATCAGTAATAAACTTCTCCAAGCTAAAGGAGGATGTTCAAACCCATTGCACAGAAGCTAAACACCTTGAAAAAAGATTAGATGAATGGCTAACTAGAATAAACAGTGTAGAGAATACCTTAAATGACCTGATGGAGCTGAAAACCATGGCATGAGAACTACATGACGCATGCACAAGCTTCAGTAGCCGATTCAATCAAGTGGAAGAAAGGGTATCAGTGATTGAAGATCAAATGAATGAAATGAAGTCAGAGGAGAAGTTTAGAGAAAAAAAGAGGAAAATAAATGAACAAAGCCTCCAAGAAATATGGAACTATGTGTAAAGATCAAATCTACATCTGACTGGTGTATCTGAAAGTGACAGGGAGAATAGAACCAAGTTGGAAAACACTCTCCAGGAGAACTTTCCCAACCTAGCAAGGCAGGCCAACATTCAAAATTAAGAAACACAGAGAACACCACAAAGATACTCCGTGAGAAAAGCAACTCCAAGACACATAATTGTCAGATTCACCAAAGCTGAAATGAAGGAAAAAATGTTAAGGGCAGTCAGAGAGAAAGGTCGGGTTACCCAAAAGGGAAGCTGATCAGGCTAACAACATATCTCTCAGCAGAAACTCTACAAGCCAGGAGAGAGTGGGGCCAATATTCAACATTCTTAAAGAAAAGATTTTTCAACCCAGAATTTCATATCCAGACAAACTAAGCTACATAAATGAAGGAGAAATAAAATCCTTTTAGAAAAGCAAATGCTGAGAAATTTTGTCACCACCAGGCCTGCCTTACAAGAGCTCCTGAAGGAGGCACAAAACATGGAAAGGAACAACCAGTACAGTCACTGCAAAAACATG
>NW_016907645.1:0-769 GCF_001698545.2 Rhinopithecus bieti | reverse complement strand
GGGAGGATTACTTGAGGTCAAGAGTTCTAGACCAGCCTGGCCAACGTGGTGAACCTCATCTCTACTAAAAATACAAAAATACAAAGCCGGGTGTGGTGGTGGGCACCTGTAATCCCAGCTACTGGGGAGGTGTGGGGAAAAGAAAGATCAGACTGTTACTGTGTCTATATAGAAAGAAGTAGACATAAGAGACTCCACTTTGGTCTATATTTGAGATGCTGTTAATCTGTGACCCTACCCCAACCTTGTCCTTGCAAGAGATATGTGCTGTGGTCACTCAAGGTTTAAAGGATTTTGGGCTGTGCAGGGTGTGCTTTGTTAAACAAGTGCCTGAAGGCAGTATACTTGTGAAAAGTCATCACCATTCTCTTAATCTCAAGTACCCAGGGACACGTACACTGCCGAAGGTCGCAGGGACCTCTGCCTAGGAAAGCTAGGTATTGTCCAAGGTTTCTCCTCATGTGATAGTCTGAAATATGGCCTCGTGGGAAGGGAAAGACCTGATCGTCCCGCAGCCTGACACCCGTGAAGAGTCTGTGCTGAGGAGGACTAGTGTAAGAGGAAAGAAGCCTCTTGGCAGTTGAGATAGAGAAAAGCATCTGTCTCCTGCCCGTCCCTGGGCAATGGAACGTCTCGGTGTAAAACCTGATTGTATGTTCTGTTTACTGAGAAAGGAGAAAACCGCCTTAGGGTGAAAGGTGGGACTTGTCAGTGCAATGCTGCTCTTTGTGCACTAAAAAGGTTTATGGAGATGTTTGCATATGCATAT
>NW_016907644.1:0-1127 GCF_001698545.2 Rhinopithecus bieti | reverse complement strand
AGAGTTCTTTATACATCTAGAGAAAGTCCTTTATCAGACATAGGCTTTGAAAATATTTTCTCCCAGACTGGTTTATCCTGTAATTCTTCCTAACACTGTAAAAAAGCAGAGTTTTACAGTTTCAATGAAGTCCTATTTATCAATGTGTTCTCTTGTGGATCGTGATTATGTTACTGTATCTGAGAAATCTTAGCCTAATCCAAGGTTACAATAATTTTCTTCCACATTTTCTTCTAGAAATTTTATGTTCTTAGATTCTTAGTAGCAAGTTACCTTCTACTCCTAGTTTGCTGAGAGTTTTAATCAGTTATGGATACTGAATTGTGTCAAATACTTTTCCTGAATGTACTGAGAGGATGATGCGGTCTTTCTTTTCAGTTTGTTACTATGGTGAATTCACCTGATTGGTTTTCAAATAGTGAGACAACTCTGCATTCCTGGGATAAACTCCACTGGTACATTATGTATTGTCTTTCTTTAATATATTGCTGGATCCATTTGTTGCAGTTTTACTCAAAAGTTCACGTGTTCATGACACATTTTGATTGGTTGTTTCCTTTTATTGTAATGTTTCTCTCATGTTGGTTTCAGGATAATGCTGACCTCACAGAACCAGCTGGGAAGTAATCCCTCCTTTGAATTTTCTGGAATAGTTTGTAGAATTGGAATTATTTCCAGTGAAGATATCTGTCTTAAAGTTTTCTTTGTGACAATTCTTTTACTACAAATATAATTTTATTAATAGATATAAGGTCATTCATAATAAGGTAATAGATATAAGATTTTCTATTTCTTAAGTGAACTTTGGTTTCGCATCTTTCAAGAAACTTGTCCATTTTATCTATTTTGTCCCACTTAGTGGAGTAAAGTTGTTCCTAAAATTCCCTCATTATCCTTTTCATTTCTTCAGATCCTGCAGTGATAAAATCTTTCTTATTCCTGATATTAGTAATTTCTGTCTTCAATTTTTTAGTTTGGGTAGAAGTTAATCAGTTTTATTAATCTTCTCAAGAATCAGTGTTTGGTTTTATTGACTTTTCCCTGTTTTGGGGGGGGAAATTCACACGGATTTTGATTCTAATCTTTATGCTTTCTTTTCTTCTCCTTACTTTAGAGTTTATTTGTTC
>NW_016907643.1:0-1673 GCF_001698545.2 Rhinopithecus bieti | reverse complement strand
GGATTGCAAGCCCTGCCTTTTTTTGTTTTCCATTTGCTTGGTTGATCTTTCTCCATCCCTGTGTTTTGAGCCTGTGTGTGTCTCTGCACATGAGATGGGTCTCCTGAGTACAGCAAACTGATGGGTCTTGACTCTTTATCCAATTTGCCAGTCTGTGTCTTTTAATTGGAGCATTTAGCCCATTTACATTTAAGGTTAATATTGTTATGTGTGAATTTGATCATGTCGTTATGATGTTAGCTGGTTATTTTGCTCATTAGTTGATGCAGTTTCTTCCTGGCATCGATGGACTTTACATTTTGGCATGTTTTCCAGTGGCTGGTACTGGTTGTTCTGTTCCATGTTTAGTGCTTCCTTCAGGAGCTCTTGTAGGGCAGGCCTGGTGGTGACAAAATCTGTCAGCATTTGCCTGTCTGTAAAGGATTTTATTTCTCCTTCACTTATGACACTTAGTTTGGCTTGATATGAAATTGTGGGTTGAAAATTATTTTCTTTAAGAATGTTGAATATTGGCCCCACTTTCTTCTGGCTTTTAGAGTTTCTGCTGAGAGATTCGCTGTTAGTCTGATGTGCTGCCCTTTATGGGTAACCTAACCTTTCTCTGTGGCTGCCCTTAACATTCTTTCCTTCATTTCAAGTTTGGTGAATCTGACAATTATGTGTCTTGGAGTTGCTATTCTTGAAGAATATCTTTGTGGCATTCTCTGTATTTCCTGAATTTGAATGTTGGCCTGCCTTGGCTGCCTCCCTAGCTTGGGAAAGTTCTCCTGCATAACATCCTGCAGTGTTTTCCAACTTGGTTCCATTCTCCCCATCACTTTCAGGTATACCAATCAGACGTAGATTTGGTCTTTTCACATAGTCCCATATTTCTTGGAGTCTTTTCGTTTCTTTTACTCTTTTCTCTAAGCTTCTCTTCTCACTTCATTTCATTCATTTGATCTTCAATCACTGATACTCTTTCTTCCAGTTTGTCAAATCGGTTACTGAAGCTTGTGCATTTGTCACATAGTTCTTGTGCTATGGTTTTCAGCTCTATCAGGTCATTTAAGGACTTTTCTACATTGGTTATTCTAGTTAGCCATTTGTCTAATCCTTTTTTCAAGGTTTTAGCTTCTTTGCGATGGGTTCAAACTTCCTCCTTTAGCTGGGAGCAGTTTGATCGTCTGAAGCCTTCTTCTCTCAACTTGTCAAAGTCATTCTCCATCATGCTTTGTTCCATTGCTGTCGAGGAGCTGCGTTCCTTTGGAGGGGAGAGGAGCTCTGAATTTTAGAATTTTCAACTTTTCTGCTCTGTTTTTTCCCCATCTTTGTGGTTTTATCTACCTTTGTTCTTTGATGATGGTGACGTACAGATGGGGTTTTGGTGTGGATGTCCTTTCTGTTTGTTAGTTTTCCTTCTAACAGTCAGGACCCTCAGCTGGAGGTCTGTTGGAGTTTCCTTGAGGTCCACTCCAGATGCTGTTTGCCTGGGTATCAGCAGCAGAGACTGCAGAAGAGTGAATATTGCTGAACAACAAATGTTGCTGCCTGATCGGTCCTCTGGAAGCTTCATCTCAGAGGGGTACCCGGCTGTGTGAGGTGTCAGTCTGTCCCTACTGGGGAATGCCTCCTGGTTAGGCTACTCAGGGGTCAGGGACCCACTTGAGGAAGCGGTCTGTTCATTCTCAGAT
>NW_016907642.1:0-950 GCF_001698545.2 Rhinopithecus bieti | reverse complement strand
TAATGCTATCCCACCCCCCTCCCCCCTCCCCACCAACGAACCCCGCGTAGGATGTTCCCCTTCCTGTGTCCAAGTTATCTCATTGTTCAATTCCCACCTATGAGTGAGAACATGCGGTACTTGGTTTTCTGTTCTTGTGATAGTTTGCTGAGAATGATGGTTTCCAGCTGCATCCAGGTCCCTACAAAGGACACGAACTCATCCTTTTTTATAGCTGCATAGTATTCCATGGTGTATATGTGCCACATTTTCTTAATCCAGTCTGTCACTGATGGACATTTGGGTTGATACCAAGTCTTCGCTATTGTGAATAGTGCCACCATAAACATATATGTTTATGTTTATTTTATGTTTATTGTGACTAGTGCCACAATAAACATAAACATACGTGTGCATGTGTCTTTATAGCAGCATGTCACCACCAGGGCAGGCCTGGTGGTGACAAAATCTCTATGCATTTGCTTGTCTGTAAAGGATTTTATTTCTCCTTCACTGATGAAACTTAGTTTGGCTGGATATGAAATTCTGGGTTGAAAATTCTTTTCTTTAAGAATGTTGAATACTGGCCCCCACTCTCTTCTGACTTGGAGAGTTTCTGCCGAGAGATCTGCTGTTAGTCTGATGGGCTTCCCTTTGTGTGTAATCCGACCTTTCTCTCTGGCTGCCCTTAACATTTTTTTCTTCATGTCAACTTTGGTGAATCTGACAATTATGTGTCTTGGAGTTGTTCTTCTCGAGGAGTATCTTTGTGGCGTTCTCTGTATTTCCTGAATTTGAATGTTGGCCTGCCTTACTAGGTTGGGGAAGTTCTCCTGGATGATATCCTGCAGAGTGTTTTCCAACTTGGTTCCATTTTCCCCATCACTTTCAGGCACACCAATCAGACGTAGATTTGATCTTTTCACATAATCCCATATTTCTTGGCAGCTTTGTTCATTTCTTTTTACTTT
>NW_016907641.1:0-345 GCF_001698545.2 Rhinopithecus bieti | reverse complement strand
ACACTTGGCCGGGCGCAGTGGCTCAAGCCTGTAATCCCAGCACTTTGGGAGGCCGAGATGGGCGGATCACGAGGTCAGGAGATCGAGACCATCCTGGCTAACACAGTGAAACCCTGTCTCTACTAAAAATACAAAAAAACTAGCCGGGCGAGGTGGCGGGCGCCTGTAGTCCCAGCTACTCAGGAGGCTGAGGCAGGAGAATGGCGTAAACCCGGGAGGCGGAGCTTGCAGTGAGCTGAGATCCGGCCACTGCACTCCAGTCCGGGCGACAGAGCGAGACTCCGCCTCAAAAAAAAAAAAAAAAAAAAAAATCACGCTGGGGTCAGGATTTCAACATACATATTT
>NW_016907640.1:0-1602 GCF_001698545.2 Rhinopithecus bieti | reverse complement strand
TCCTTGCAACACCCTAATTCTAAGAGTACAAAACCGAATGGTCAGTGGAGACTAATGCAAGATCTTAGACTCATCAATGAGGCAGTAATTCCTCTATATCCAGTTGTACCCAACCCCTATATCCTGCTCTCTCAAATACCAGAGGAAGCACAATGGTTCACTATTCTGGACCTCAAGGATGCCTTCTTCTGTATTCCCTTGCACCCTGACTCCCAGTTTCTCTTTGCCTTTGAGGATCCCACAGACCACACGTCCCAACTTACGTAGATGGTCTTGCCCCAAGGGTTTAGGGATAGACCTCATCTGTTTGGTCAGGCACTGGCCCAAGATCTAGGCCATTTCTCAATTCCAGGCACTCCAGTCCTTCAGTATGTGGATGATTTACTTATGGCTATCAGTTTGGAAGCCTCATGCCAGCAGGCTACTCTGGGTCTCTTGAAATTTCTAGCTAATTAAGGGTACAAGGCATCTAGGTCAAAGGCCCAGCTTTGCCTACAGCAGGTCAAATATCTAGGCCTAATCTTAGCCAGAGGGACCAGGGTCCTCAGCAAGGAATGCATACAGCCTATACTGGTGTATCCTCACCCTAAGACATTAAAACAGTTGTAGGGGTTCCTGGGAATCACTGGCTTTTGCCAACTATAGATCCCTGGATACAGTGAGATAGCCAGACCACTCTATACTCTAATCAAGGAGACCCAGAGGGCAAATATTCATCTAGTAGAATGGGAACCAGAGGCAGAAACACCCTTCAAAACCTTAAAGCAGACCCTAGTACAAGCTCCAGCTTTAAGCCTTCCCACAGGACAAAACTCTTTATACATCACAGAGAGAGCAGGGATAGCTCTTGAAGTCCTTACTCAGACTCATGGGACAGCCCCATAACCAGTGGCACACCTAAGTAAGGAAACTGATATAGTAGTAAAAGGCTGGTCTCACTGTTTATGGGTAGTTGCAGCAGTGGCCGTCTTAGTGTCAGAGGTTATCAAAATAATACAAGGAAAGGATCTCACTGTCTAGACTACTCATGATGTAAATGGCTTACTAGGTGCCAAAGGAAGTTTATGGCTATCGGAAAACTGCCTACTTAGATATCAGGCACTACTCCTTGAGGGACTGGTGCTTCAAATACTTATGTGCATGGGCCTCAACCCTGCCACTTTTCTCCCAGAGGATGGGGAACCAATCGAGCATGACTGCCAACAAATTATAGTCCAGACTTATGCCGCCCGAGATGATCTCTTAGAAGTCCCCTTAGCTAATCCTGACCCTAACCTATATACTGATGGAAGTTCATTTGTGAAGAATGGGATATGAAGGGCAGGTTATGCCATAGTTAGTGATGTAACCGTACTTGAAAGTAAGCCTCTTCCCCAGAGACCAGCACCCAGTTAGGAGAACTAGTGGCACTTACCTCAGCCTTAGAACTGGGAAAGGGAAAAGAATAAATGTGTACACAGATAGCAAGTATGCTTATCTAATCCTACATGCCCATGCTGCAATATGGAAACAAAGGGAGTTCCTAACCTCGGGAGGAACCCCATTAAATACCACAAGGAAACCATGGAGTTATTGCACACAGTGCAAAACCCAAGGAAGTCA
>NW_016907639.1:0-1319 GCF_001698545.2 Rhinopithecus bieti | reverse complement strand
ATGTTGAATATTGGCCCCACTCTCTTCTGGTTTGTAGAGTTTCTGCCTGAGAGATCCACTGTTAGTCAGATGGGCTTCCCTTTGTGGGCAATCTGACCTTTCTCTCTGGCTGCCCTTAACATTTTTTCCTTCATTTCAACTTTGGTGAATCTAATAATTATGTGTCTTGGAGTTGTTCTTCTCGAGGAGTATCTTTGTGGTGTTCTCTGTATTTCCTGAATTTGCATGTTGGCCTGCCTTGCTAGGTTGGGGAAGTTCTCCTGGATAATATTCTGAAGAGTGTTTTCCAGCTTGGTCCCATTCTCCCTGTCACTATCGGGTACATCAATCAGATGTAGATTTGGTCTTTTCACATAGTCCCATATTTCTTGGAGGCTTTGTTCATTTCTTTTATTCTTTTTTTCTCTAAACTTCTCTTCTCACTTCATTTCATTCATTTGATCTTCAATCACTGATACTCTTTCTTCCAGTTGATTGAATCGGTTACTGAAGCTTGTGCATTTGTCATGTGGTTCTCATGCCATGGTTTTCAGCTCTATCAGGTCATTTAAGTACTTCTCTGCATTGGTTATTCTAGTTCGCCATTTGTCTAATCTTTTTTCAAGGTTTCTTTGCAATGGGTTCGAGCTTCCTCCTTTAGCTCGGAGAAGTTTGATCGTCTGAAGTCTTCTTCTCTCAACTTGTCAAAGTTATCCTCTCCATCCAGCTGTGTTCCATTGCTAGTGAGAGGCTGCATTCCTTTGGAGGGGAGAGAAGCTCTGATTTATAGAATTTTCAGTTTTCTGCTCTGTTTTTTCCCTATCTTTGCGGTTTTATCTACTTTTGGTCTTTGATGATGGTGACGTACAGATGGGGTTTTGGTGTGGATGTCCTTTCTGTTTGCTAGTTTTCCTTCTAACAGTCAGGAGCCTCAGCTGCAGGTCTGTTGGAGTTTGCTGGAGGTCCACTCCAGACCCTGTTTGCCTGGGTATCAGCAGCAGAGGCTGCAGGAGAGTGCGTATTGCTAAACAGCAAATGTTGCTGCCTGATGGTTCCTCTGGAAGCTTTGTCTCAGATGGGTACCCAGCCATGTGAGGTGTCAGTCTGCCCCTACTGGGGATGCCTCCCAGTTAGGCTACTCGGGGTCAGGGACCCACTTGAGGAGGCAGTCTGTCAGTTCTCAGATTTCAAACTCCATGCTGAGAGAACCACTATTCTCTTCAAACCTGTGAGACAGGGACATTTAAATCTGCAGAACTTGCTGCTGCCTTTTGTTTGGCTATGCCCTGAACCCAGAGGTGGAGTCTACAGAGGCAGGCAGGCCTCCTTGAGCTGCCATG
>NW_016907638.1:0-615 GCF_001698545.2 Rhinopithecus bieti | reverse complement strand
TAAGTATAGCTATTCCTGCTCACTTTTGGTTTCCATTTGCATAGATAACCTCTTGCCATTCTTTTACCTTCTGTCTCTATGGATTGTGGTGAGGTGGTATTACTGGTGAGTTTTTTTGTAAGCAGAATATAGTTAGATCATGTTTTCTACCCATTCAGCCATTCTAAATTTTATAAGTGGAGAATTTAATCTGTTTACATTCCAGATTTTATTAATATGTGGGGCTTTGTGCCAAGACCAGCTCAGTCGGGGAGACCCTAACGCAGTGGCGCTAGAGGAATTAAAGACACACACACAGAAATACAGAGGTGTGAAGTGGGAAATCAGGGGTGTCACAGCCTTCAGAGCAGACAGCCTCAAACAGAGATTTACCCACATATTTATTAACTCAAGACAGTGATAAGCATTGTTTCTATAGATTATAGATTAACTAAAAGTATTCCTTATAGGAAGCAAAGGGATGGGCCAAAATAAAGGTATGTGTTTGGCTAGTTATCTGCAGCAGGAGCATGTCCTTAAGGCACAGATCGCTCATGCTATTGTTTGTAGTTTAAGAATGACTGTAAGCAGTTTTCCGCCCTGGGTGGGCCAGGTGTTCCTTGCCCTCATTCCAGT
>NW_016907637.1:0-1318 GCF_001698545.2 Rhinopithecus bieti | reverse complement strand
GGGCTTCCTTCAGGACCTCTTGCAGGGCAGGCCTGGTGGTGACAAAATCTCTCAGCATTTGCTTGTCTGTAAAGGATTTTATTTCTTCTTCACTCATGAAACTTAGTTTGGCTCTATATGAAATTCTGGTTTGAAAATTCTTTTCTTTAAGAATGTTGAATCTCTTCTGGCTTGTAGAGTTTCTGTGGAGAGATCTGCTGTTAGTCTGATGGGCTTCCCTTTGTGGGTAACCCGACCTTTCTCTCTGGCTGCCCTTAGCCTTTTCCCTTCGTTTCAACTTTGGTGAATCTGACAATTATGTGTCTTGGAGTTGCTCTTCTCGAGGAGTATCTTTGTGGCGTTCTCTGTATTTCCTGAATTTGAATGTTGGCCTGCTTGCTAGGTTGGGAAAGTTCTCCTGGATAATATCCTGCAGAGTGTTTTCCAGCTTGGTTCCATTCTCCCCGTCATTTTCAGGTACACCAATCAGATGTAGATTCTGTCTTTTCACACAGTCCGATATTTCTTGCAGGCTTTGTTCATTTCTTTTAGTCTTTTTTCTCTAAACTTCTCTTCTTGCTTCATTTCATTCATTTGATCTTCAATCACTGACATTCTTTCTTCCAGTTGATTGAATTGGTTACTGGAGCTTGTGCATTTGTCATGTAGTTCTCCTACCATGGTTTTCAGCTCTATCAGGTCATTTAAGGACTTCTCTCTACATTGGTTATTCTAGTTAGCCATTCGTCTAAACTTTTTTTAAGGTTTTAGTTTCTTTGCGATGGGTTCGAACTTCCTCCTTTAGTTTGGAGAAGTTTGATTGTTTGAAACCTTCTTCTCTCAACTCGTCAAACTCATTCTCCATCCAGCTTTGTTCCATTGCTGGTGAGGAGCTATGTTCCTTTGGAGGGGAGAGGCGCTGTGATTTTAGAATTTTCAGCGTTTCTGCTCTGTTTTTTCCCCTTCTTTGTGGTTTTATCTATGTTTGGTCTTTGATGATGGTGACATACAGATGGGGTTTTGGTGTGGATGTCCTTTCTGTTTGCCAGTTTTCCTTCTAACAGTCAGGACCCTCAGCTGCAGGTCTGTTGGAGTTTGCTGGAGGTCCACTCCATACCCTGTTTGCGTAGGTATCAGCAGCAGAGGCTGCGGAAGAGTGAATATTGCTGAACAGCAAATGTTGCTGTCTGATTGTTCCTCTGGAAGCGTCTTCTCAGAGGGGTACCCAGTCGTATGAGGTGTCAGTCTGCCCCTACTGGGGGGTGCCTCCCAGTTAGGCTACTTGGGGTCAGGGACCAACTTGAGGAGGCAGTCTGTCCGTTCTCAGATCTCAAACTCC
>NW_016907636.1:0-2076 GCF_001698545.2 Rhinopithecus bieti | reverse complement strand
TGGATGCAGCCCAGGAGAGAGCCTGGCCCTCAGCCTCCTGGGGCAGCTCCCACCCAGACCCCTGCCTCTCCACCCTCCTCCCGGACCTCCAAGTCCGCAGTGGGCAGGGCTGGCACTTATCACTGACTTCTAGTCTGAGTCATCCCCACCAGCCCCTGCAGAAGGGCCCTCCCCATTCAGCCAGCCCCAGAGCCAGAGAGGCAGAGCTGCCAAACCTTCCAGGAGAACAGATGCCTCCCTCCCCTCCTCGCTGCCCCTCCACCCGGCCCTGACAGAAGAGCCCCAGGGGACAAGAGGGAAAGAGTGTGTCTTCCCCAGGCTGGGGTCCAGCTCTCACACCCTCCTCCCACTGGGGCCCTTGGCAGATGCTCCACTTCCGATTCACAGGCAGCAAGTAAACCCACCACGCCTCTCTGGGTACACACACGGTGCATGTGCCCTGCCGACACCCACAGCCCCAGCTCTGGAGCCACACCCACAGGAGCTTAAGTGCCAGCCCTGCCGCTGCTCCACAGGCTAGCACAGAGGACTGCCCTCTCCGAGCCTCAGTTTCCTCACCTGTAAAATGGGAGATGCCTCCCAGGAGCCTGCTGGGCCTCAAGGGGCTGGGCAGGCCCAGTGCCAAGTGAGGGTCCTTCACTCTTCTCTTCCCTGCCAGAAACCTTACCCCAGCCTGGGTCCACTGAGGTGAGGGTCCCAGATCCGCTAGGGCCAGGAAAGTGGGGAGAAAGGAGGTTACGGAAGGGGCCTGGAAACCCACCCATCTCCCTGTACAAGGGGAAAATTATAAGGGAGGGAAAAGCCTCCTGGAACCACTCCCCACCGCAGCCACCCCACCCTCCTCGCCTGAAGCCTGGGGAGCAGCAGGGCCTCCACAAAGACACCATTGAGGCCCCGCTTCCTCCTCCCCGGCCCAGCCCTCCAGCCTGGGTGGACTCTGGGCTGCTGCTTCCCTCAAAACCTCTCATTTCCCCTCCTGCTTCCTCTGTGCTCCACTAGGCCCCAGGGTTGGGACATGTGGCTGGGAGCCCAGGGTGCGGCCCCTATCAGCCTCTGTGGACCAAGCTCAGCTTCTCCCACCCCACCTGCCCCTGCTTCCACTCTTCTTCCAGACGGGTTCCCTCAACTGGAAATGTTCCCCAGTACATGCCCCTCCAGGTGGGTGACTCAAAGCACTTGGTTAGAGGACGGCATCTGAGGCCAGTGACCAGGGTCAGGGCCCAACCAATAGCTGAGGAAACTGTTTTCCTCCCTGGCCTCCTTGGCCTTGCAGGGGACCGGAAAGGCAACTAAACAGAAGGTCAGCTGACCTGAGTGTGTGTCTCTTGGCTCAAGATTTCTTGGGGCAAGGAGGGATCAGGCTGCCCTGACCCTGGCAGAGGTCTCTGCAGCATTTAGATGTGGAGGCAGTCACCTGAGCAGGTGCCTGGCACCCCAGCACCCCACTGGGATAAAGCAGTGTCTCCTGAGAGGATGGCTGCTGTTGTAAGCTCCATGGGATTTGGAACTAACCTACTGTTTTGTTTTGTTATGGTTTTTTTTGCAACAGAGTCTCTCTTTGTCTCCTAGGCTGGAGTGCAGTGGCACAATCTTGACTCACTGCAACCTCCACCTTCTGGGTTCAAGCGATTCTCCTGTCTCAGCCTCCCAAGTAGCTTGGATTACCTGCGTGCCCCACCATGCCCAGCTAATTTTGTATTTTAGTAGAGACAGGGTTTTGCCATGTTGGCCAGGCTGGTCTCAAACTCCAGACCTCAGGTGATCCACCTGCCTCAGCCTCCCAAAGTGCTAGGATTACAGGCATGAGCCACCACGCCTGGCCCAGAACTAACTTACTGTTGTCCGCATTTCGGTAGCTCATGGGACAGGAGATGAGCAGGCACTCCGTGGGCCATGAGAATGGCCCTGGGTGGTGGAATCCCAGTCTGGAAGTAGCCAGGAAGAGTGGCTAATGGACAGTGAGCCCTGTGGGGTCTGCAGGTGTGTGAGTGTCTCCCAGGCAGCCCACCCCGGCCAGTGATGAGCCATCTAGCCTGAGCCCTGGTGACCCCAATGTCATCACTGGGCAGGTTATGT
>NW_016907635.1:0-3674 GCF_001698545.2 Rhinopithecus bieti | reverse complement strand
TTTAATTGACTCACAGTTCTGCAAGACTGGGGAGGCCCCAGGAAACACAATCATGGTGCAAGTGGAAGCAGGCACTCTTCACAACGTGGCAGGAGGGAGTATGTGCGAGCACGATGAAGTGCCACACTTTAAAATAATCAGCTCTTTTGAGAACTCACTCACTATCGTTAAAACAGCATGGGAGAAACCACACCCATGATTCAATGACCTCCCACCTGGTCCCTCCCCTGACATGTGGGGATTAACATTTGTGGTAAGATTTGGGTGGGGACACAGAAGCAAACCATATCAGCAGGTATTTGGAACTTAAAGTACTATTGTCTTCATTTTATGAATCAAGAAACTTAGTCATTAAACCAGAAACAATTTTATTTTATTTCATTTATTTACGTAGAGACAGAGTCTTATTCTGTCACCCAGGCTAAAGTACAGTAGTGTGATCATGGCTCACTGCAGCCTTGACCTACCCAGCTCAAGTGATCCTTCCTGCCTCAGACTCCTGAGTAGCTGGGGCCACAGGTGCATACCACCATGCCAAGCTAAATTCTTTTCTTTTATTTTTTGCAAAGATGTGGTCTCACTATGTTGCCTAAGCTGGTCTCAAGCTCCTAGGCTCATGCAGTCCTCCTGCCTCAGCCTCTCAGAGTGCTGAGATTACAGGTGTAAGCCACTGCACCTGACCCAGATAGAATTTTATAAACAGAGCATTGCTCTGTGAAGTATGTTAGTTCTTAGAAATACAGAAAAGTCTTTTATGGAATAACAGTAAGTAGAAAATACACATTTATCTAAATGTAACTACTTACCTATGATATACATCATTTAGTGATGGCTTAAACTATAAGATATTGATCTTCAGAATGATAAAGAGAGTAGAGAGTGGGCTTGATATCATTTGCTTAAAGATGCTTCACCTAGAAGGAATATACTTTTCCACCTTTTCCTCCAAACGATTGCTTTCTATTAGTGTTCTGCCAGAAGTAGCTCTCTGGTACAATACTAAGGTGCAAGTACAAGCGGATCTACTTTTAAAAAAACAGCTATGGTGGCATCTTTAAGGGGTTTTAAGTCAGCCATAAGGAGTATCAGACCAATAGAGGAGAATAAATTAAACAACAGGAATAAAAAAAGGGAAGGGGTAAGGAACTTACTGAAAATAAAGATGTAAGAATTTCCTCCTTTAAAATTTATTTAAATTTTGGAAATATGGGGTAAAAAATGAGTCAGCAAGCAGGATGTTTAACTTGACAGGAAACTTCATAGTTGCAAACCATTTCAAATTTTATTTCGACTTTCCATTATCCCTTAGAGACTCGAAGACCTAATTTAGACCATCTGGCTACACTATCACAGGGGAGGATTTGTCTACTTAGGGTACCCCTTGGGGTTTTCTACCTGTTTGGAAATTAAGATGTAAATTACTATTGCAGTATGTTAGAGGGGTGTACTGGCAGGCAGTTAATTTCCTTAGGTGAAATTAATGCTCAGAGAGAAACTGTACTTACATATTCAGGCTAGGCTATTACATAGGCACTTCAATGGAGTGAAATTACCTTTTCTTCTATTTCATACAAGTGTTGTACAACACAAAATTACATAATCTTCTATGTTAATAATTACTAATGTTACGTTTAAATATTGTATGCTATTGAATGATTACGCATGTACTGGAAATGTACACCCCACAGGGTATTTACCAAGTTTCGCTATCAGGCATCATCCTCTCTCTTCCACCATATCTGGAACTGCTGTGTTCCTCTTTCGTTGTAGGGACTAAGTAGATATGTATTAATTGTTTGATTTTCTTATATTTAGATAGTTTTGTAAATTTTCTTTTGGTGATCACTGAAGTCCTCCGTTAGAGACTTAGTGGCAAATGTTACTTTAACTTTGTGCTTGGAAAAGACACTCTTCACCTTTACATAAATATAAAGAGGAGGCAAACATCAAGTACTTCATTGATTAACAAGAAAACTTTTAGAAATGTCATGTGTTTTGTCACCACAATGTGTGGCACGATGCCAGCCAATGGCATAAACAATGTTTGAAATGTGATGTGACTTGCTTTTGCTTTCAGAAAAGTAAACAGTTTCTCTTTGGATTGAGCATAGTATCTTCTTCATTTACATGTCATGGACTTCATTTACATGTCATGGACTGCTTAGAGAGTTTTACAAGTTCGGTGTCTATCTCGTAAAGCCCACGTAGTTGTAGTTTTGATACGTATCTTTTATTTCATCATTTCGACATAGCCATAAATGGCATCCCACATAAATATTCAAACAATGTACCATTTACTAGGACATAGGAATCCTAGTCATTAGCTAACATGACTCCACGTGGAAATACAGCACTTTACGGAGTGGAAGGGCAAGGGAAGCAGATGGGGAAGAAGTATGCTCAGAAAATAGAGAAGTATATATAAAGAAATCCTAGCCATGAGGTGAATGATAGCCAAACAGATGTTTTTTAAAAGTAAAAGAAAAAAACAAAAGTAAAACAGCCTGGATGATAACACATTTTCCTTGGTCCAGCCTTTGGGAAACCAAATTACATTCTTTCATCTCATAGTTTCATCATGTATTTTATCAGGGAAAGAGAATTTGTACATCATAATATTTCTAAATCATACTCTAAATCATTCTATGTACTTTCAGAATTAAATCTTTGCACACATGAAGTAAGTCTACATGAGAAGGTGCAGTTCCAATACAACAGAGTGGTTATTAATAAATCGAGTAGTGAGGATCCAGTTGTAGTTCATTTGAGAGCAAGATTCTGTGAATGCTTTAAATGTATTAACAGTGGTTACTTTGCTCTTCAATGGCTTACAGTCAAGAGAGGGGAAAACTAATGCATATAAATAGTAACCAATACATGATGATACAATCAAATACTAAGCACAGTTTAACTGTGTAGAGTGACCCAGAGAAGATATAATTGATTTTGATGGGCCAAATTTTTTAAAAGGGACCTTCAGCTAGGTTTATAGGTAAGTATAATTTAAATAGCCACAATAGAGAGTTGGAAGTACAGAAAGGACATTTCTTGAAAAGGGTCTATGGAAACCAAAGCATGCATAAGGGAATGAGAACTCAGAAGTTGAGAAACTTGAACAGAGGCTGCAGGACAGGTTTACTGTGGATCTGTGTAAAGGTAAACTGAGGCTGGAGCCGAACCGGGAACGAAGACACAAGGCAAATGGCAGTGAGAATAGCCTTTATTAGGACTCGTGGGCAAGGTTCCTCAGTCCAAAGGTGCAGGCCGAGGAAGTCACGCTGAGGGAGGTGGGTAGGGGCTTTTATAGCCCGAGAGGTAGGGAAGCTGGCTGGGTCCAAAGGTGTGGGCGGAGGAAGTCGCGCTGAGGGAGGAGGGTAGGGGCTTTTTATAGCCCGAGAGGTAGGGAAGCTGGTTGTGCAAACAGGGCCTGGGGGGTCTTGAAACTACTAGGGCAGGAGTTGAGTAAGGGTCATGAGGAAGGGGTCTTTGGAAACTGTTAACCAAAACTGCCGTTTACGAACTTGTGGAATGCAGGTGAGCTGCAGGTCATGGGGGAGTGTGGTTGCCCAGCCGGAACTCTGACGCATGTAAGTCTGCGGGTGTGTACAAGGGTGAAGGGAGTCTTTAACAATAGGCCTGCTACACTGGGTAATGCCGCCATGTTGGGTTTGGAT
>NW_016907634.1:0-576 GCF_001698545.2 Rhinopithecus bieti | reverse complement strand
AAAGGGATGGAGGAAGATCTGCCAAACAAATGCAAAACAAAAAAAGGCAGGCGTTGCAAATCTAGTCTCTGATAAAACAGACTTTAAACCAACAAAGATCAAAAGAGACAAAGAAGGCCATTACATAATGGTAAAGGGATCAATTCAACAAGAAGAGCTAACTATCCTAAATATATATGCACCCCAACACAGGAGCACCCGGATTCATAAAGTAAGTCCTTAGAGACCTACAATGAGACTTAGACTCCCATACAGTAATAATGGGAGACTTTAACACCCCACTGTCAACATTAGACAGATCAATGAGACAGAAAGTGAACAAGGATATCCAGGAATTGAACTCATCTCTGCACCAAGGGGACCTAATAGACATCTACAGAACTCTCCACCCCAAATCAACAGAATATACATTCTTCTCAGCACCACATTGCACTTATTCCAAAATTTACCACATAGTTGGAATTAAAGCACTCCTCAGTAAATGTAAAAGAACAGAAATTATAGCTAACTGTCTCTCAGACCATATTGCAATCAAACTGGAGCTCAAGATTAAGAAACTCACTCAAAACCACTCAA
>NW_016907633.1:0-973 GCF_001698545.2 Rhinopithecus bieti | reverse complement strand
TGCCTGTAATCCCAGCACTTTGGGAGGCTGAGGCGGGGGGATCACCTGAGGTCGTGAGTTTGAGACCAGTCTGACCAACATGGTGAAACCCCATCTCTACTAAAAATACAAAAATTAGCCAGACATGGTGGCAGGTGCCTGTAGTCCCAGCTACATGGGAGGCTGAGGCAGGAGAATTGCTTGAACCTGGGAGGCGGAGGTTGCAGTAAGCTGAGATCGCACCACTGCACTCCAGCCTGGGCGACAGAGCAAGACTCCATCTCAAAAAAAAAAAAAAAAAAAAAAGTCAAAGTCCCCAAATTATGATATAAATTGTTAAATTGAATACAATTCCAATTAAAATTTCAATAAGATTGTTTTCTTGAAGAGGTTGTGTTAGGCATTGAATAGTTTCCCCAAAACCTATGTTGAAGTCCTAACCCCTAGTACCTATGATCGTGACCTTATTCCTTTGAAGATGTAATTAAGATATCATTTAAGATGAGGTTATACTGGATGAGAGTGGACCCATAATCCAATATGACTGGTCTCCTTAGAAGAAAAGGACTACAGCACTATTCACGATAGCAAAGACATGGAATCAGTCTCAATGCCTATCAATGAGAGACTGGATAAAGAAAATGTGCTACATATAGACCATGGAACACTATGCAGCCATAAAAGGAACGAGATCATGTTCTTTGCAGGGACAGGGATGGAGCTAGAAGTCATTATCCTTAGCAAACTAATGCAGGAACAGAAAACCAAATACTGCATATTCTCACAAAAGGGAGCTAAATGATGAGAACACATGGACACATAGATGGGAACAACACACACTGGGGCCTGTCAAAGGGTGAAGGGTGGGAGGAAGGAGAGGATCAGAAAAAATAACTAGGCTGGCCACGGTGGCTCACGCCTATAATCCCAGTACTTTGGGAGGCCGAGATGGGCGGATCACCTGAGGTCAGGAGTTTGAGACCAGCCTGATTAA
>NW_016907632.1:0-725 GCF_001698545.2 Rhinopithecus bieti | reverse complement strand
TGAACTTAAATAAATTTACAAGAAAAAGACAAACAACCCCATCAAAAAGT
The DNA here is from genome assembly GCF_001698545.2 of Rhinopithecus bieti. NCBI lineage: Eukaryota > Metazoa > Chordata > Mammalia > Primates > Cercopithecidae > Rhinopithecus > Rhinopithecus bieti. The sequence continues at coordinate 675 of NW_016907632.1, read as the reverse complement.
AGACAAATGATATGAACAGATACTTCTCAAAAGAAGACATTTATGTGGCCAACAAACATATGAAAAAAAGCTCATCATCACTGGTCATTAAAGAAATGCAAATCAAAATCACAATGAGATACCATTTTATGCCAGTTAGAATGGTGATCTTTAAAAGTCAGGAAACAACAGGTGCTGAACAGGAGGTGGAGAAATAGGAATGCTTTTACACTGTTGGTGGGAGTGTAAATTATTTCAACCATTGTGGAAGATAGTGTGGCGATTCCTCAAGGATTTAGAACTAGAAATACCATTTGACCCAGCAATCCCATTACTGGGTATATACCCAAAGGATTATAAATCATTCTACTATAAAGACACATGCACACATATGTTTATTGCAGCACTGTTCACAATAGCAAAGACTTGGAACCAGCCCAAATGTCCGTTAATGATAGACTGGATAAAGAAAATGTGGCACATATACACCATGGAATACTATGCAGCTGTAAGAAAGAATGAGTTCATGTCCTTTGCAGGGACCTGGATGAAGCTGGAAACCATCATTCTAAACAAACTAACACAGGAACAGAAAAGCAAGCACCACATGTTCTCACTCATATGTGAGAGCTGAACAATGAGAACACATGGACACAGGAAGGGGAACATCACACACGGGGGCCTGTCAGGCATTGA
>NW_016907631.1:0-966 GCF_001698545.2 Rhinopithecus bieti | reverse complement strand
TGTCCCCTTAGTCTGACCTTAAGTCCCCTTGTTACCCTCAGAGGAACAGGTTGGGGAAGGCGACAGTTCAGTGTGGGTGGCAGAGCCTTGGGGGGTCTGCCGGGAGGAGGTTTGAGAGGGGCTGGCACCTGAGTAGGCACACCAGACAGCTTCTCACCTGCCTGAGGAGCCCAGGGAGACCAATGTGCTGGGGAGGGAGCCTCCAGTTATGGCTCAGTATCCAGGGCCCACAGTGGGGCCAGACCGTGGACTCAGCACCCCCCCTCCTTGCTTGCCTTGCCGCCACACACGTGTGTACACGTGACACTGACCCACACTCCTGCACACACACTCGCCCACGTCCCGCCTGCTGGCTTGGAAATAGATTGCTGGCAGAAGAAAATCGGGGAGTCCCTTGGAGGTGCAAGGGGAGGGGAACTGACGTGAGGTCTAGAGGGCCAGATGACCTCAGGGAGGGTCTGCTGCTGGGGAAGCGCACCTGGCCTGTCCATGATCTCACACAGCCGGCATTCAGCCCCAAGGTGGGCCACGACCCCACCCCTGCTCCACCACACACACACCCATGAGGGGAGACAGAGAGCCCTTCATCCTGGCCTTGGCCCTCCCACAGCAACCCAGCCCACAGCCCCTCAGACTCCCTCATCCTTGCCTGCCTAGACCTGGAGCCAGGATCTCCACCCGTGGTGCTAAACCCCGAGGGGCTATGGTGGAGAAGTTCGGCAAAGGGTGATGTGCCCAGGGACAGCCAGGATGGGGCAGAGGGAAGTTAGAGCCAAAGACAGAGCTTAGGAGAGACTAGGGGAGCAGAGGCAGAGCACAGCAGCAGCAAAGGCCAGAGGTGAAGGAGAGATGGGAAGATGGGGCAGAGACGGGGATAGAGGTGGCCTCGCTCACCCCTGGGGCTTCTGAGGACTTAGGACAGGGCCCACAGCAGCCCTCAGCCTGGAAGAGGCATCTGTGCCTGAG
>NW_016907630.1:0-1429 GCF_001698545.2 Rhinopithecus bieti | reverse complement strand
GCCAGCATCTATTGTTTCTTCACTTTTCAATAATTACCATTCTGACTGGCGGGAGATAGTACATCATTGTGGTTTTGATTTGCTTTTCTCTAATGATCATTGATATTGAGCTTTTTTTCATATGTTTCTTCTTCTGAGAAGTGTCTATTCATATCCTTTGCCAATTTTGATGGGGCTGGGGTTTTTTGTCTTGTAAATTTGTTTAAGTTCCTTGTAAACAAACATGTGAGCTCTCATCGTTCTTGTTTAAACACCTAACAGGCATCCTAACCAGTGCAACATGGCAAGAAAATGAAATGAGACCAATAGAAGGACAGGGCATGGTGGCTCATGCCTGTAATCCCTGCATTTTGGGAGGCTGAGGTGGGAGGATCACTTGAGTTCAGGAGTTGGAGACCAGCCTGATAGTGAGATCTCATGTCTACCAAATAAAATAATTTTAAAAGAAAAGAGATCAATAGATAGGAAAGGAAGAAACAAAAGTCTTTCTTTGTCACCAGCTTCATTGCATATGTAGAAAACACTAGGAGATTCTGAAAAGTCTCTGGAATTAATCATTGAATTTGCAAAATAGTTCAGAAAATATATGTAATAAGTCACTTAGACGAACATGAAAAGATAGTAAACAATACTAGTCATCTAAGAAGTGCAAGTTAAAACCACAATGAGAAGCCATCACACATCACCTAGAATAGGTAAAGCTAAAAGACATATGATAAGTCTAAATACTGTCAAGAATATGGAAAAAATAGGAATGTCTGATATTGCTGGTAGGAATGCAAAAAATGTGGCAGTCAACTTGTAAAGCAGTATGGCAATTTATTATACAGCTACCCGTCCACTACCACATGACCCAGCAATTCCACAAATACGTATTTATCCAAAAGAAATAAAATGTAAGGTCACACTTGTAAGCAGTTATTTCTAGTGGCTTCATTAATAACAAGCCCTAGCTGGAGGAAGCCACATGTCAATCAACTAGAGAATAGAGAAAGCAATGAATAAACTGGGATTCCAGCAATACTCAGCAGCTGCTCAGTAACAAAATGAGTGAATGGCATCATCTCAAACATCGTTATGCTAAGGGAGAGACCAAACAAAGAACTACATATCATACGATTGCATGTCCATTAAATTCTAGAAATTTCACTATTGCAGTGACAGAAAACAGAGCGGTGGTTGAGTGAAGGAAAGGGGTGAGGGTGGTAGGCAAGGATTAAACTAAGGGGAGAGGAGGGTGTGAGGGATGAGGGCAGAGAGAAGGGCTGGGGAAGCAGGAGGTGGGGAAAAGGAGCAGGGGAAAGGACTCCACAGCAATGGAGGAGCCTAGCAGGGGTTCTCTGCATTCGGTGTTTCTCTGCTGGGCAGTGTGGTAGTTACACCACTATAAATAATTACCAATATTCACCAAGAAGCACAGCTAAAACTG
>NW_016907629.1:0-449 GCF_001698545.2 Rhinopithecus bieti | reverse complement strand
GACCTCTTCAAGGAGAACTACAAACCACTGCTCAAGGAAATAAGAGAGGACACAAACAAATGGAAAAAAATTCCATGCTCATGGATAGGAAGAATCAATATCGTGAAAATGGCCATACTGCCCAAAGTAATTTATAGATTTAATGCTATCCCCATCAAGCTACCACTGACATTCTTCACAGAATTGGAAAAAACTACTTTAAACTTTATATGGAAGAAAAAAGAGCCCACATAGCCAAGACAATCCTGGGCAAGAAGAACAAAGCTGGAGGCATCACACTACCTGACTTCAAACTATACTACAAGGCCACAGTAACCAAAACAGCATGGTACTGGTACCAAAACAGATATATAGACAAATGGAACAGAATGGAGGCCTCAGAAATAACACCACACAGCTACAACCATCTGGTCTTTGACAAACCTGACACACACAAGCAATGGGAAAAG
>NW_016907628.1:0-587 GCF_001698545.2 Rhinopithecus bieti | reverse complement strand
TACAATGGGGACACTGATACAAACCACACACACAATGTGGATGAAAAGAGATAACCGGTAAAATGATCTCACCTGCCAGGGAGTCCATGCTCAGAGAACTCTCATGCTCCTGGGTGGAATATTTCCTCAGAGAAATAGAGCTTGGGGTCAGGGACATGGGCCTGCTCTGTGACTCTGAGACAGTGGCTTCCCCTCTCTGAGCTCAGATCCACACTGGGCAAGCTGCTCTGATCTCCTGTGTCCCTATGATGGGAAGGGAGTTGGTCCTCCCCAGCTTGTCAGGGAACCGTTGGCCATGGCTGAGGGCAATCTGGCCCCAGTGCCCTGGCTTATTGGAACAGCAGTAAAAGGCAAACACAAAACTCAGAACGCAGCTGACCAGGGAACCTGCTCTCCTTGACCTACAAGGATATGTTGTGATTGAAACAGCCTGTGACTCTGTCCACATGCTGCTCCTCTGCAGGGATGCTGCTGTTCACTCCTACTCTACTGAGACACGCAATATCCTCGCATGGGAGAATTCTCTCTCTCTCTCTCTCTCTCTCTCTCTCTCTCTCTCTCTCACACACACACACACACACACACAC
>NW_016907627.1:0-446 GCF_001698545.2 Rhinopithecus bieti | reverse complement strand
TTGTTATGCCCAGACCGTTTATTCCCCGAAGAAGACCACCAGAGTCCAGAGTCAAAGCCAAGCGGCAAGGATCTTTACTGCAAGTTCGAACTTGGTCCCTCCATTCCACAACGTACAAGAGGGCCCCGAACGATACGTGTGCTCGCTTTTATAGCCCGATGTAAACAGGATATGCTAAGTTACAGAGGAACAAGGGTATTCTTTTGGTTACAGCATTACAATTGGTTGTCATTTTAAGTTATACATTTAGTAGTTTTCTATTGGTTCCCGCGCTTTCAGTAAAACCACAAACGGTTGTGACCTTATCGGGGACTCTCCAGGTGGTGTTTTCCAAAGTTGAGATATATGGAGGAATGTGTTTGTGCTGGGCCCAGGGCTGAGGAATGTGTGAATGTGTTTGTGTTGGGCTCAGGAAGTTGAGATATATGGAGGAATGTGTTTGTGCT
>NW_016907626.1:0-571 GCF_001698545.2 Rhinopithecus bieti | reverse complement strand
TCAGCAATGGCGGTCTCCCCTCCCCAGCCTCGCTGCTGTCTTGCGGTTATGTCACAGACTGCTGTGTTAGCAATGAGGAAGGCTCTGTGGGCATGGGACCCTCCTGGCCAGGTGTGGGATATATTCTCCTGGTGTGCCCGTTTGCTTAAAGTGCAGTATTGGGGTGGGAGTCACCCGATTTTCTTGTGTTGTGTGTCTCAGTTCCCCTGGGTAGGAGAAGGGATTCCCTTCCCCTTGCGCTTCGAGGTGAGGGATGCCTCGCCCTGCTTCAGCTCTCGCTGGTCAGGCTGCAGCAGCTGACCAGCACCGATTGTCCAGCACTCCCTAGTGAGATGACCCCAGTACCTCAGTTGAAAATGCAGAAATCACCGGTCTTCTGTGTCGCTTGCGCTGGGAGTTGGAGACTGGAGCTGTTCCTATTCGGCCATCTTGCTCCGCCCGAAGTCTTGATAAAGTCCTTTCCAACATCACCAACTGCAGTCTATAATGGAGGCCTTTATGAAGTTTATACAATTTTTTCTAAAATCCCCAGAAGGATTCTAGATTTAAACTAGGCATCCAGAACTCCACA
>NW_016907625.1:0-449 GCF_001698545.2 Rhinopithecus bieti | reverse complement strand
GGTGATTGAGCCTTGAGAGTTTCACAGGCTTATTCTACTTCTGAGGTGAGATGAGAAGCCACAGACAGACTATCTCTCAACTATGATAGTAATCAGAATTGATCTCAGAATTAAAAGAGGAATTTTGCTTTCCTAGGTCTTAAGCTTATTGTTCTTTATTACCCATTATTTCACACTTTGCAAATGACTGGGCATTTTGCCGGCAATCACGATGAATAAAACGTGGCTTTGGTGGCCTATGATTGTGCTCGATGTCTTTGCAAGCTGCTGGCAAACATGATTTTATTTTACATACTGTTATATGAAGTCCTTTTTTAAAATTTATAGTTTGCCGATTTATTCATAAATTCCTTAGTATCTCATTTTCATTAACACACTTACATACAGTGCTTCACACTTATCTGTAAAATAGTGAATTCTACATCAAAAGTATTTAACAAGAGCACTGG
>NW_016907624.1:0-574 GCF_001698545.2 Rhinopithecus bieti | reverse complement strand
TGGCAATTTGCTGGGTGATTTTGGAAGATTTTGTTTAACCACCTGGACACACATATACTTGCTATACCACAAGTACAGAATTCTCAGTAAGCAGACTTACTCACCAAAGAAGGTGATCTGTTGGGGAGTCAACAAAATTCAGTGGTGGTCCTTTCAGGCCACTGACTTCAAGTGGCAAGAGACAAGGGTCTCTTGTTATCATGTTATCTTGGCTTCCTAACCTGGCTGAAGTCCAGAGAATCATAAAGTCATTCAAGAAAGCTAGAATGACCTGCTTGCAAGGAAGACAGGAAGGACTTTCAATTTAGAGCAATTCAAACATGCATAACATTTCCTGGATTAAGAGTAATAATAATTAGAAAGGATTGACTTTCAGAATTTTTTCTCAAATCAAGGGTCCTGATACTTTGGTTCCACCTTTTCTCTCTAGAAGGAGAGGAGTAGCATCTCCCAGAGGGCTGGCTGCCTCAGAAACGCCAGCATCCCTAGTCCCCTCAGGCCCAGGGCTTGAGGCCCTGTTGAATCACTGCTCCCTTCTGGCTGGAGCCACAGCTCCCTCCACCAGGAAGCAGGT
>NW_016907623.1:0-573 GCF_001698545.2 Rhinopithecus bieti | reverse complement strand
AAGAACACCTTTATTTCTGCCTTCATGTAGTTATTTACCCAGTAGTCATTCAGGAGCAGTTGTTCAGTTTTCATGTAGTTGAATGGTTTTGAGGGAGTTTCTTAACCCTGAGTTCTAATTTGATTGCATTGTGGTCTGAGAGACGGTTTGTTATTATTTCCATTCTTTTGCATTTGCCGAGGAGTGTTTTACTTCTAATTATGTGGTCAATTTTAGAATAAGTGCTATGTGGTGCTGAGAAGAATGTATATTCTGTTGATTTGGGGTGGAGAGTTCTGTAGATGTCTATTAGGTCCGCTTGGTCCAGAGCTGAGTTCAACTCCTGGATATCCTTGTTAATTTTCTGTCTCGTTGATCTGTCTAATATTGACAGTGAGGTGCTAAAGTCTCCCACTATTCTTATGTGGGAGTCTAAGTCTCTTTGTAGGTCTCTAAGAACTTGCTTTATGAATCTGCTTTCTCCTGTATTGGGTGCATATATATTTATGATAATTAGCACTTTTGTTACATTGATCCCTTTACCATTATGTAATGCCCTTTGTCTCTTTTGATCTTTGTTGGTTTAAAGTCTGT
>NW_016907622.1:0-441 GCF_001698545.2 Rhinopithecus bieti | reverse complement strand
ATGATGATGATGATGATGATGATTTTGATGATGAGGAAGCTGAAGAAAAGCACCAGTGAAGAAATCTATATGAGATACTCCAACCAAAATGCACAAAAGTCAAATCAGAATGGAAAAGACTCAAAACCATCATCAACACCAAGATCAAAAGGACAAGAATCCTTCAAAAAACAGGAAAAAACTCCTAAAACACCAAAAGGACCTAGTTCTGTAGAAGACATTAAAGCAAAATGCAAGCAAGTATAGAAAAGGTGGTTCTCTTCCCAAAGTGGAAGCCAAGTTCATCAATTATGTGAAGAATTGCTTCCGGATGACTGACCAAGAGGCTATTCAAGATCTCTGGCAGTGGAGGAAGTCTCTTTAAGAAAATAGTTTAAACAATTTGTTAAAATTTTCCGTCTTATTTCATTTCTGTAACAGTTGATATCTGGCTGTCCTTTT
>NW_016907621.1:0-572 GCF_001698545.2 Rhinopithecus bieti | reverse complement strand
GTCTCTGCATGTGAGATGTGTCTCCTGAATACAGCAAACTGACGGATCTCAATTCTGTGCAATTTGCCAGTCTGTGTCTTTTAAATGGACCATTTAGTGCATTTACATTTAAGGTTAGTATTGTTATGTGTGAACTTGATCCTGTCATTATGATATTAGCTGGTTATTTTGCTCGCTAGTTGATGCAGTTTCTTCTTAGCATTGATGGACTTTACATAGTGACATGTTTTGCAATGGCTGGTACCTGTTGTTCCTTTCCATGTTTAGTGCTTCCTTCAAGATCTCTTGTAGGGCAGGCCTGGTGGTGACAAAATCTCTAAGCATATGCTTGTCTATAAAGAATTTTATTTCTCCTTCACTTATGAAAGTTTCTTTGGCAGGTTATGAAATTCTGGGTTGAAAATTCTTTTCTTTAATAATGTTGAATATTGGCCCCAGTCTCTTCTGGCTTGGAGAGTTTCTGCTGAGAGATCTGCTGTTAGTCTGATGGGCTTCCCTTTGTGGGTAACCCGGCGATTCTCTCTGGCTACCCTTAACATTTTTTCCTTCATTTCAACTTTGTGAATCTGTCA
>NW_016907620.1:0-447 GCF_001698545.2 Rhinopithecus bieti | reverse complement strand
GTTAGGCGAGAGCTGCGCTACGCGAGGGTGTCGGACGCCGTTTCTCGTTTTCATCATATAGATAACAGCCGTGCTGCAAAGATCGTCAACGTACCTAAAACCGAAGAACCTTCTGTAAGAAGTGTGGCAAGCATCAGCCTCACAAAGTGACACAGTATAAGAAGGGCAAGGATTCTTTGTATGCCCAGGGAAAGAGGCGCTATGATCGGAAGCAGAGTGGCTATGGTGGGCAGACAAAGCCAATTTTCCGGAAGAAGGCTAAGACCACAAAGAAGATTGTGCTAAGGCTGGAATGTGTTGAGCCTAACTGCAGATCCAAGAGGATGCTGGCCATTAAGAGATGCAAGCATTTTGAACTGGGAGGAGATAAGAAGAGAAAGGGCCAAGTGATCCAGTTCTAAACTTTGGGATATTTTCTTCTGATTTTGAAGAGAAAATGTTGAAGCC
>NW_016907619.1:0-910 GCF_001698545.2 Rhinopithecus bieti | reverse complement strand
TCTCCACATTATTAATGCTTTATGACTCTGCTTTCCAAAATGGAAATGCATTTGAAGACAATACCAGGCCCTTGAAAATGAAGGGGGGAGGGTAAAAAACAAGCTGTAACAGAGAATAGTATCAAGCTTTTAAAGAAACAAGTTAATAGCAAAGCCAGAGGCCTTTACAGTGTCTACACCCTTTCATCTTGAATGTCAGCACTGGCTGTACTGACAGAAGACTTGCATGACCTTTTCCTGAAATAAGCCTTCCTCTCCCAGCAACTCAATATCATGGGTGCATTTTCCAGGTACACTAGAGTTGGGTACTGGTCTAGAGCTGCACTGTCCAATACAGTAGCCACAAGCCACATGGGGCTGTTGGGCACTTGAAAATGTGGCCAGTTGGAAGTAAGATGTACTGTAAGTGTAACATACACACGGGAATTTGAAGATGGTACAAAAAAAAGGATATAAAATATTCAGCATTGATACTGATATTGCTATTGATTGAAATAATATTTTGGATGCACTGGATTAAATAGAATATACTATTAAAATTAACTCCAATCGCTTCTTTATGCATTTGCTAATACGACTACTAGAAAATTCAGCACACATATGTGGCTTGTATTATATTTCTATTGGACGGCGCTACTCTAGATATCAGAATCTAGAAAGTGACTGAGATTCGAACTCTTCAATGAAGCACTTTTAAATACTCTACTGGGGAGTTGATTCCACTCACTGCTCTGCTGCCATCGCGGTCCTGACTTTCCAAGGCCATGCCCAGAGCGCGGCACACGTGGCTCTTCCACATGTAGGCCCGAACGGCGGGCGGCAGTGGAGGTTGTTACCCTGGGTCGCTGACGCCAAGGGAGGCCAAGCGACCGACCACACACTTCTGAGCCCCGCCGGGGACGTCCCCGGG
>NW_016907618.1:0-2362 GCF_001698545.2 Rhinopithecus bieti | reverse complement strand
ATATCATATGACCCAGCCATCCCATTACTGGGTATATACCCAAAGGATTATAAATCTTTGCTGCTATAAAGACACATGCACATGTATGTGTATTGCAGCACTATTCACAATAGCAAAGACTTGGAATCAACCCAAATGTCCATCAGTGACAGACTGGATTAAGAAAATGTGGCACATATATACCATGGAATACTACGCAGCCACGAAAAAGGATGAGTTCGTGTCCTTTGTAGGGACATGGATGCAGCTGGAAACCATCATTCTCAGCAAACTATCGCAAGAACAGAAAACCAAACACTGCATGTTCTCACTCATAGGTGGGAATTGAACAATGAGATCACTTGGACTCTGGAAGGGGAACATCGCACACTGGGGCCTATTATGGGGAAGGGGAGGGGGGGAGGGATGGCACTGGGAGTTATACCTGATGTAAATGATGAGTTGATGGGTGCTGACGAGTTAACGGGTGCAGCACACCAACATCGCACAAGTATACATATGTAACAAACCTGCATGTTGTGCACATGTACCCTAGAACTTTAATAAAAAAAAAAAGAGAGAATTTGAAGAAGTACACCTTGCTCTTCTATGATCAATAAATACTTAAGAAGATTTTGAAGAGCATAAATTTATAGAAAAGAAGTATATTCTATTCCTGTATTTATGTCTGCTTTAAACACAGTAAGTAGAAAAGCAATTCGTATATCTTAGATTAAGGACACTGGGATGTAAACAAACTTGGCACAAACTTTGTTTTATGTGTTCTAGGACTACCATCCTCCGTCACCAGAGTTAACGTATGATGAAAAAATGGCAACTCATGTGTAACTTATCACTCTTGAAAAGGACAATATCTGGGATATACACAAAGCGAATTAGAGACTAGAGTGACATGAATATACCCAACCCTGGGGAGAAGATGGAAAAGTAAGATGGGGCAATGATTAACTCTCTTTTCCTAATTCTGACATAAACAAATTGACCTAAATAACCTTGCACAACTACCTAGAACAGCTCAAAATGTGAACCAATCATGATATAAAATTTATCACTCTTTTCAGGGGATCTAGTCAACACTCTATACTCAGACAATGCCACATAAACCATTAAAACCTAACACTAACCAGAACTCACGGAGATTTATATTTAATGAGTCCTTCAGGACTACCGTATAGAATGAAGAATGTCAAATTGAGATGGCCCTATAGGTTCATTTTCTCCTCCTTAAGATAGCATAGCAAGAAACTAGCTCAGCAGATCTGAGTTACCCCAACAGAAGGACCAGAAACTGAGCTCTGCAAGACAACCCCATTCTAGCAAGGTCACTTTCTTGATTACAAAGCTTCTGTTGTTATATAGTAGCTCAGCTATTCCCTGCCCTTTATGCCCATAAAATAAATTAAGAGGATAATGTTACAAAGGCAAAGGTCCCACTACTTGAGTTCTCATAAGATATCAACCAGTACTAGGCCAAGCATATCTACATGAGGGACAATAGATCATTAAAGAACAGTGCACGCTTTGTTATTTCTCTGCCTTGCCCCAGTAACACCAATTTTCTATTTAAAGTTTGCTGTGTTAGCAACATACGTAGCATACATACATGTACATATATGTGCATGTCTATATATGTATATGTATACACTTTGCATGATATGCTCTTTAAGTTTCTAGGAATCGCTTTCTAATAATCCAAGACTGGGCTGGGTTCCTATGTAGAAAAGAGTTAACATAGCAATCCTGAGACTCTTTAGAAAGAGCTGTTTGTAAAGTTGGCCCATAACCAGCACCTGGGAACTTAGATTTTGGGAGAGTTCCCACCATCCTCAGGACTCAAAAAAGTGGCTCACTGTGCCTAAACTGTTTGTACAAACAATATGGTTTATGCTATACCTGCTTTCCTTCAGGGAGTCTAGAATTCTGTAATGTGCTAGGGAGAGTGTGCTTACATAATCAACCCCAGTAAACTATGGGTACTAGGTCTCTACTGAGCTTCCCTGATAAGTAACATTTTACACATATTGTCACAACTCATTGCTAAAGGAATTAAGCCCATCATGCGTGATGCTACTGCAAGAGGACTCTTGAAAGCTTGCACCTGGTTTAATTACTTACTTTGGAAATTTTAAAATATTTACACTCTGGAAAGTGTCAATTATTTACCTTGAGCAACCAGATCTCGTCTCAATAACGGATAAAGAACAGGTTCTACGCCATCCATCTCTTGTATAATAAGGGTTTTCCCAAAACGTACTGCTAATTCAAGAGCTGTGATAAAGTTACTATCCTAATTGAATAAAAGAAAATATTAATTCTTTTATTACTTTAATTTTATAAACATCCTTAAAGATTATGAATGAAG
>NW_016907617.1:0-977 GCF_001698545.2 Rhinopithecus bieti | reverse complement strand
GTTTAAGTTCTTTGTAGATTCTGGATATTAGCCCCTTGTCAGATGGGTAGATTGAACTTTCTCCCATTCTGCAGGTTGCCTGTTCACTCTAATGCTAGTTTCTTTGGCTGTGCAGAAGCTCTTTAGTTTTATTAGATCCCATTTGTCAATTTTGGCTTTTTTTGCAATTGCTTTGGTGTTTTAGTCATGAAGTCTTTGCCCATGCCTATGTCCTGAATGGTATTGCCTAGGTTTTCTTCTAGGGTTTTTATGGTTTTGGGTTTTACATTTAAGTCTTTAATCTATCTTGAGTTGAGTTTTGTATAAGGTGTAAGGAAGGGTTCCAGTTTCAGTTTTCTGCATATGGCTAGCCAGTTTTCCTAGCACCATTTATTAAATAGGGAATTCTTTCCCCATTGCTTGTTGCTGATTCTTATATTTGAAAAAAAGGGTGATAAGGAGATTGTTCATAAAATCCTTCAGTAATCCAACAAATGTCAGAGCCATATGAGTGTGTATAAATATTGCTTATTTTAATGGTAGTGAAAAGCGAAAAGGCAAATACCATATTCCTTTTTATAGATAACTTTCAGAAACATGTATAGTCGTGACTCTCACACAGATGGAAGAATGAATACATGTTAAAAAACTTTTTGCTCATGTGATATGAGGGGACCAAGCAGATGTTATGACCAGTTCAAAGAAAATATCAAAGCAGCAGATTCACACAGATTAAAGAAATGTTGAGATGAATTGTAAAGGGAGACAAAATTGTTTTTTCCCCAGGTTATGGGGAGGGTAGGAGAGGTGAGTCAATTAAATCACTATCAGACAGGAGAAAATTGATACTTCTATCAGTGTCTTACATTTTACAGAGTCAACATATAGTTCAGAGACAGTAAAAAGCCAGAATCCAATAATCTGGAAGGGTGTGCCATAGACCAATGAGTAGTTTTCCAATGAAAGATAATTTTTTTCTACATAACTTTGTAAAAAAA
>NW_016907616.1:0-1941 GCF_001698545.2 Rhinopithecus bieti | reverse complement strand
GTAGTGTGATGCCTCCAGCTTTGTTATTTTGCTTAGGATTGTCTTCGCTATATAGGCTGTTGTTGTTGTTGTTGTTGTTGTTGTTGTTGTTGTTGTTCCATATGAAATTTAAAGTAGTTTTTTCTAATTCCATGAAGAAAGTCAATGGTAGCTTGATGAGGATAGCATTGAATCTATAAATTACTTTGGGTAGTGTGGCCATTTTCATGATATTGATCCTTCCTATCCATGAGCATGGAATGTTCTTCCATTTGTTTGTGTCCTCTCTTATTTCCTTGAGCAGTGGTTTATAGTTTGCCTTGAAGAGGTCCTTCACATCCCTTGTAAGTTGTAATCCTAGGTGTTGTATTCTTTTGTAGCAAATGTGAATGAGAGTTCACTCATGATTTGGCTCTCCATCTATTATTGGCATATAGGAATGCTTGTGATTTTGCACATTGATTTTGTATCCTGAGACTTCGCTGAAGTTGCTTATCAGCTTAAGCAGATTTTAGGCTAAGACGATGGGGTTTTCTAAATGTACAATTATGTCATGTGCAAACAGTGGGGTTTTCTAAATATACAATCATGTCATCTGTAAACAGAGACAATTTGGCTTCCTCCTTTCCTATCTGAATACTCTTTATTTCTTTCTCTTGCCTCATCGTCCTGGCCAGAACTTCCAATACTATCTTGAATAGGAGTGGTGAGAGTGGGCATCTTTGTCTTGTGCTGTTTTCAAAGAGAATGCTTCCAGCTTTTGCCCATTCAGTGTGATATTGGCTGTGGATTTGTCATAAATAGTTCTTATTATTTTGAGATACGTTCCATCCATACCTAATTTATTGAGAGTTGTCAGCATGAAGTGGTGTTAAATTTTATCGAAGGTCTTTTCTACATCTATTGAGATAATCATGTGTTTTTTGTCACTGGTTCTGTTTATGTGATGGATTACGTTTATTGATTTGCACATGTTGAACTATCCTTCCATCCCAGGGATGAAGCTGACTTCATCGTGGTGAATAAGCTTTTGATGTGCTGCTGGATTCTGTTTGCCAGTATTTTATTAAGGATTTTGCATCAATGTTCCTCAGGGATATTGGCCTAAAATTTTCTTTTATTGTTGTGTCCCTGCCAGGTTTGGGTATTAGGATGATTATGGCCTAATTAAATAAGTTGGGGAGGAGTCCTTCTTTTTTTATTGTTTGGAATAGCTTCAGAAGGAATGGTACCAGCTCCTGTTTGTACCTCTGGTAGAATTCGGCTTGAATCCATCTGGTACTGGGCTTTTCTTGGTTGGTAGGCAATTAATTACTGCCTCAATTTCAGAACTTCTTGTTGGTCTATTCAGGGATTCAACTTCTTCCTGGTTTAGTCTTGGAAGGGTGTATATGTCCAGGAATTTATCCATTTCTTCTAGGTTTTCTAGTTTATTTGTGTAGAGGTGTTTATAGTATTCTCTGATGGTAGTTTGTGTTTCTGTGGTATCAGTGGTGATAACCCCTGTATCATTCTTTATTGTGTCTATTTGATTCTTCTCTCTTTTCTTCTTTATTAGCCTGCCTAGTGGTCTATTTTGTTAATCTTTTCAAAACCAGCTCCTTGATTCACTGATTTTTTGAAAGGTTTTTTGTGTCTCTGTCTCCTTCAGTTCTGCTCTGATCTTAGTTATTTCTTGCCTTCTGCTAGCTTTTGAATGTGTTTGCTCTTGCTTCTCCAGTTCTTTTAATTGTGATGTCAGGGTGTTGATTTTAGATCTTTCCCACTTTCTCCTGTGGGCATTTAGTGCTATAAATTTCCCTCTACACACTGCTTTAGCTGTATGCCAGAAATTCTGGTACATTGTGTCTTTGCTCTCATTGGTTTCAAAGAACTTATTTATTTCTGCCTTAATTTTGTAATCTACCCAGTAGTCACTCAAGAGCAAGTTGTTCAGTTTCCATGTAGTTGTGTGGTTTTGAG
>NW_016907615.1:0-447 GCF_001698545.2 Rhinopithecus bieti | reverse complement strand
CTGACAATTATGTGTCTTGGAGTTTCTCTTCTTGAGGAGTATCTTTGCGGTGTTCTCTGTGTTTCCTGAATTTGAATGCTGGCCTGCCTTGCTAGGTTGGGGAAATTCTCCTGGATAATATCTGCCGAGTGTTTTCCAACTTGGTTCCATTCTCCCCGTCACTTTCAGGCACACCAATCAGACGTAGATTTGGTCTTTTCACATAATCCCGTATTTCTTGGAGGCTTTGTTCATTTCTTGTTACTCTCTTTTCTCTAAACTTCTCTTCTCGCTTCATTTCATTCATTTGATCTTCAATCGCTGACACTCTTTCTTCCAGTTGATCGAGACGGTTGCTGAAGCTTATGCATTTGTCATGTAGTTCTTGTGTCATGGTTTTATCTCTATTAGTTCATTTATGGACTTCTCTGCTTTGGTCATTCTAGTTATCCATTCTTCCATTCTTTT
>NW_016907614.1:0-1635 GCF_001698545.2 Rhinopithecus bieti | reverse complement strand
GCTGGTCGGGTAATGTGACGTAAGCTCTATGCCCACATATCCAGTATAATCCAGTGGGGCTCTCCAGTCCCGGTGGGACTCCGGATGGGTCCACACGGTTTGCAACTTTGGGAATTTACTAAATGGATTCCTTTCTGTGTGATTTGAACTCCACCAAGTGACTGTTTTGTGGTACCATTATACAGTTTCTGTCCCAGACAACTAAGTCGTCCTACGGGGTGAGTGAATTCTTTTCCTTCTCTAGCTATGCAATATTGTCCAATAATTGAGGCTTTTAGGACCCAGAAATTATCAGGGTGATTCTTTTGAGCCGGGAATTCATCAGGAACTGGGTCTGTAGGTACTAATTCTCAGGCTTCCCATGGCCATTGATCTCCCATTACATTTCCTCCACATACATAACATGAAGTGACATTGAGAGACTGGGCTACATGCTCGGCTAATTGCAAAACAAATTTCTTGTTTTCCTGGAATTTCTGGTACTGGCACATTTAGTTCATCATAGAAGGTTTGAAACACTTGCTCAGGAGAGCATTTGTAAACTTCTCCTCGAACTAAGATATTTACTCGAGGATCCAGTCCGGCCCCATCGATTCCTAAGCAAGGATCAAGGGGATTGGTTATTACTAGCTCTAAGGGGTTACATTGTCCCTTGGTACAGGAAGAGCCACTTTTCCTTTCTCAGGGTGGACTGGATCCTTTTCATTTTTTATCCAAGTGGCCCAAATGACACAAGACCAGCATCCACATTCATTTCCACACAGTCCTAATTCATGACAAATGTACTTATTTTCAGTCATATAGCCTTTTCCCAATCAAAAGAGCCACATCCTCTTCCTAATGACAGCACAGGCATCAAATTTCGAGACTATGCATTTGGGCACCCCTTTTTTCTCTGTTCTGGCTAATACTTTACTTGTATCATTTACAACTCCCCACCAGTCTTCAGTCCTTAATCTTATTTCAGAAACTGTGAACATGGGAGGCTCAAAAGGGTTATAACACACATCAGGCTGGTCACTTCCTGGGCTGCATACCCTGTACTGGGTGGCATTATACAAACAAGTCCTTTTAGAGTTCCAGCACATTTATAATAACTATAGAACAAAAGTTTTAACTTTTGCCCTACCTTAGTGACTGGATGTATACACTGGGAACAGTCCTTAGTTTGAGGAAGGTCAGTTGAAGTCCCTACTGTACAAGTCCAAAATTTAAGGAAAATAAGTCCCACGGTGAGTTTCCTCATGCTTTGTCCGTGTGTGGACCAGTCAGCCTCAGGTGTGACTGGGACTGTGTGGCCCACAACTCAGGAGGAGATGCCGCTTTCTTGGGTGTGATGGGTCTGTCCCTTTTCACTGTATGAACAACAGTCTCTGTGGTTAGCAGCACAAGGTAGGGTCCTTCCCAGGCTGGCTCGAGTTTCCTTTCTTTTCACCCTTTGATGAGAACATGATCTTCAGGCTGATGCTGGTTTACCGGAAATTCTAGGCGTGGTACATGTGCTAAAAGACTTTTAGTTTTGAGGGAAAGGAAAGTGGAAGATAACCAAGTATATAATTTTAAGAAATTGACCTTTGTTTTAAATGTGGGGACATCAGCAGTGGACTTTATAGTCCTTGGTGCTTTTCTACTGAG
>NW_016907613.1:0-3769 GCF_001698545.2 Rhinopithecus bieti | reverse complement strand
CGAAGAAGATTTTATTATTTCTGTTCTTTCCAATGTGTAAGCATTGTTTGATGGCCCAGAACCATCTATCCTGGGAAATATTTCATGCACACTTGAGAGGAATGCTTATTCTGCTGTTGTTGAATGCAGTGCTTTTCTTATTATTTTAATTGGTCAGAGTAGTTAATGGTGCTGTTCAGGTCATCTACATCTTTCCTGGTTTTCTGCTTCCTTTTTTCCTAAATAGTGAGAAACAATTTAAACTTCTTTGACAAATGTATGGTCCCATGAAATCAATACCACATAGAAGGTGGAAAATACATTCATCATCCCCAAAAGTTTCTTCCTGTCCATTTGCTGTCAAACCATCCCTTCAGTAGAAGTGATCCAAGGTGAGCAGAAGTGAGCATCCGCCAACCATGAGCATTTTCCCTATTAACAAAGGCAGGTAGGCACAGAGAGCAGCAGTTGCTTTCACACACAGGCAGCATCCAGGAGGAAAACCAGATTGATAGTGTCATAGAAGGAGAGCTTGTTTGCCTGGACGGGCTGTCACTCCCTTTCTTGCACACTACCTGTCCCCAAGTCTGGCTCTGCCTTCCTGGCCTCCCTTGTTCAGATGGGTGATTCACACCACCTCTCCATCTCCCCACCTCCTACAGACAGTATTAAGGGCCTTGCCACTTTCTTTTGTTTTGTTGACTTGGTGTTTCCTCAGCATATATTCAATAAAAGTTTTCTGTAGGAATGAATATATGCATGAATGAATGAAATTACCAGGCATGGGAGATCCTTGATTCAAAATTTGGAGGCTGCCCCGCCTTGGCCTCCTGCCTACATGAAGAAACCCACAGTTCCATCACCTGTGCTCACTTGAGTTCAGAAATCACCTGGAAAGTATCAATGAGCGCATCACTGCAGATGCCTACTCCCCAGGCCCAAACACTATCATGGAGGTGAGGATGCTCCCAACAGGATGGTGCATAATGCTTCCTCTATTGGACCCCACACATCCCCATCAGTTTAACAAGGAAGGGTGTCACCTCCACTGCCTTGCCATCCAACCTGCTCATGTACACACCTTGAGCCAGCCCTCTACTCCAGACACTGTCTGGTGGCATCATAGGCCAGTGATCAGAGCCCCAGGATACCTGTCTGCTTTTGGGCTAAGAGCTCAGAAGCCTCAGGAGTCCATCTGAGACATGGTCACCATCTGGATCATTTTCTTTTTTTATTTTATTTTATTTTATTTTATTATTATACTTTAAGTTCTAGGGTACATGTGCATAACGTGCAGGTTTGTTACATATGTATACTTGCCATTGCATGTCCACAGTCAGTCCTTCTTCTGCAGAGTCTGAGGTGACTAGTCCCAGGGCACTCTTCCTCCAACTTCCCCTCCATGCAGCTGTGCTGCCACCTTCACCTTCCACTGCTCATAAACATTTCTGGCCTTTCTTGGCTGTTGCTCATCAGTCAGCAACCCATTCACATAGTCCAGGCTCTATAGTGAGTTCAAGTTCACAGGGGATAAAACAGCAGACCCCAGAAGGCATGAGACAACTCCCTGCCCCAGGACGCTGGAAATGGTGCACACGACCACTGGAGTAGTTGAGAGAGGGAGCTTGCCCCAAATGATGCAGGGAGCCAGCCATACTCTTCCTGAAAGAGGGAAGGGGATGCTGAGGGAGGGTTGGTTCTCCAGCACACTGCTGGTGCATTCAGTCAACATGTTTGCCCATTCAGATCACATGGCCCCTCCACCTGCTGCTGATGATGCTGGACTTTCCCAAGTCTATTCCTTTTCATTGTCCTGCCCTCACTCCTCCCTTCACCCTTCTGTCCCTCAGGTCCCTGTCCCCACCGGGCTGAACTCTGGATTCAGAGCTCTGAATGCCAACCTGCCTGCGGATCTGAGGACTTGGTTTCATATATGGTCTCTCTCATGGACTCTGGCCATTGCTCTCCCCTTGTATTCATTCACTTTCACACTGCTATGAAGAAATACCCGAGACTGGGTAATTTATAAAGAAAAGAAGTTCAATGGACTGACAGTTCTACATGGCTGGGGAGGCCTCATGGCAGAAGGCGAAGGAGGAGCAAAGATATGTCTCACATGGCAGCAGGCAAGAGAGCATGTGCAGGGGAACTGCCCTTTGTGAAAACATCAGATCTCCTAAGACTTATTTACTATGGCGAGAACAGCATGGGAAAACTTACCCCTGTGATTCAATTACCTCCCACCTTGTCCCTCCCATGACACCTGGAGATTATGGGAGCTACAATTCAAGATGAGATTTGGGTGGGGAGACAACCAAACCATATCACTGCTGGATCCTTCTGATTACCCTCATGGGCCGAGGGTGTCCTGTCTGCTCTCCTTCCCTGGCTCCTGTTTATTCTGACCAAATCCTTCTCAAAGCACAAGAGAAATGTCCTGTCCCCACTTCAGAATTTAAAATCACGCCTAGAGAAATGTTGCTCAGCATGTCACTGTATAAATCCAACTTCACATGGCTAAGGGATTAAGTTAGTGTGTACTTAACCTAATCAGAGAAAGCAAAGACACAATTTAAAATAACAGTGAAATAATATATCTTCACCAAATTTTATTCATAATTTTCACCAAAATTAGAAGATTGATAACACAAAATCTTTCTGTGAGTGTCGGATATTCACGTCTATTCATTTGTGAGAAAATTAATTGGTACAGTATTTTGGAATAAAATTTTGACAATACTTCTAAAAGATAAACTATTCACACCATTTCCACTTTAACCCAATGTCCATGTTACTATATCTTTCTTATCGGAAAGCCTGCATATTTGTCCAAAACGTATGCTTATTTCAGTTCTATTAATCATAGCAACAAATGGGAAAGAACATATGTGTTTATCAGGAAAAGAAAGGTTTAATTAACTATGGCACCCACCCACTTTAGAATTCTAGGGGATATTTACAAAAGTGAGCACGATTGTAGGTACAGTTGCGGGAAGACCTTGTGTTCATCTTATTACGTGGGAAAGGCAGGTGACATATCAATATGTATATCACTACTTGTGGGTTTTAGAAACGCTATGTATTTTCATAAAACATCCATGTCTAAGAAATCCTTGACTGAGCTTTAAAATGCTGCACATGGATCTCATCCTCCACACTCTTCTTCATCAAATCACCACCAACTGTCACCCTTCTCCCTCCCTCTCAACTAACGGAGCAACATCACCAACCTCAGAAGTCAGGTCAATAGAGACTCTCCATCAGTTCACAGTCCCTCAGTTCCTAAAACTCTTACATGTCTTTCCACCTCACCATCTCCCTCACATCCCCATAGACTGAGTTAAGGGCACTGCTGCTTTCTTGTGTTTTGTTGACTTGGTGTTTCCTCAGCATATATTCAATAAAAGTTTTCCGTAGGAATGAGTAAGTGCATAAAATGAATGAAATTACCAGGCATAGGAATTATTTGGTTCAAATTAGGGAGTCTGCCTGGCCTGGGCCTCCTACCTGCATGAAGAAAACCCACAGTTCCTTCACCTGTGCTCACTTGAGTTCAGAAAATTCGTGGACACTACCACTGAAAGGGTCACTGCAGATGACTTATCCCCAGGCCCAAACACTGTCATGGAGGTGAGGATGCTCCCAACAGGATGGTGCATGATGCTTCCTGTATTGGACCTCACACATCCCCATCAGCTTAACAAGGAAGGCTGCCAACTCCAGCCTGCTCATGTACACACCTTGGGCCATCCCTGTACGCCAGACTATGTCTGCTGGCAACATAGGCCAG
>NW_016907612.1:0-751 GCF_001698545.2 Rhinopithecus bieti | reverse complement strand
GTCATTTTATCTTTTATTATATAGCACTGATTCTAAAATGTTAGTGTGCATGAAAACCACCGAGAAGCTTACAAAGATTTACATTCCTAGGTTATACCCTAAAGTAAGATTCAGGAAATCTGGAATGGGGCCAGGAATCTGTAGACTTAACAGTGTCCCAAGTGATTGTTCTAAGTCAGAGGTTCTGTGGGGATGACCCTATGAGAAACAGTGCAAGGAGGAATGAATTGGGGAGGAATCTCTTTATCCAAAGCAAAAGGGACCTGGTAGTCAATGTTTTGCTACAGTGAAGAAATGCCTAAAACTACATACCTTTTCTGAAACAATAAGAAAGCTTCCTTCATGGGTCTAATAACCATAAACTTTTAGAATTCCTACCCAGGCCTTTGTCTCAAATTCTTTTATTACTAATCCTATTCCCTCACTCTCTGCACTGCACCCACTTTTTTTGGCCTCTCTCAACTGAGGGCATTCACCCAGGCCTTATCCTTGGCTTCCTGTTCTTAGCAAATGCTTTATTCTTGGTTAAAGAATCACCCATTTCCCTTACTTAAACTATTATTTGTTCATTTACTGAAGAGATATTTATAGTCGCCCACTGAGTTGTAGATGCAAGAGCTGCATCATGAACAGTTTCCATTCCAACTGAAATGCAGTAGCCAGTCTGAATTATCAAGGAGCTTTATCTGCTTCTGCAAATGGCACCAGCATTCTCCCACTCAGGCCTTGGGCTTTGATTCTCTTTGCCTTG
>NW_016907611.1:0-350 GCF_001698545.2 Rhinopithecus bieti | reverse complement strand
GTGAGATCACTTGGACACAGGAAGGGGAACATCACACACCGGGGCCTATTGTGGGGAGAGGGGAGGGTGGAGGGATAGCATTAGGAGATATACCTAATGTAAATGACGAGTTAATGGGTGCAGCACACCAACATGGCACATGTATACATATGTAACAAATCTGCATGTTGTGCACATGTACCCTAGAACTTAAAGTATAATAATAATAAAAAAAAAGTCAAATGGACACATGCACACGTACGTTTATTGCAGCACTATTCACAATAGCAAAGACTTGGAACCATCCCAAATGTTCATCAGAGATAGACTGCATTAAGGAAATGTGGAACATATACAACATGGAATACTAT
>NW_016907610.1:0-486 GCF_001698545.2 Rhinopithecus bieti | reverse complement strand
ATTCCTATACACCAATAAGAGACAAACAGAGAGCCAAATCATTAGTGAACTCCCAGTCACAATTGCTATAAAGAGAATAAAAGACCTAGGAATATAACTTACAAGGGATGTGAAGGACCTCTTCAAGGAGAACTACAAACCACTGCTCAAGGAAATAAGAGATGACACAAACAAATGGAATAATGTTCCATGCTCATGGATAGGAAGAATAAATATCATAAAATGGCCATACTGCCCAAAGTAATTTACAGATTCAATGCTATCCCCATCAACCTACCACTGACTTTCTTTACAGAATTAAATTTCACATGGAACCAAAAAAGAGCCTGTATAGCCAAGACAATCATAAGTAAAAGAACAAAGATGGCGGCATCATGCTACCTGACTTCAAACTATACTACAAGGCTACAGTAACCAAAACAGCATGGTACTGGTACCAAAACAGATATATAGATCAATGGAACAGAACAGAGGCCTCAGAAATAA
>NW_016907609.1:0-572 GCF_001698545.2 Rhinopithecus bieti | reverse complement strand
CCTGAGATGGGTCTCCTGAATAGAGCACACCAATAGGTCTTGACTCTTTATCCAGTTTGCCAGACTGTGTCTTTTAATTGAGGCACTTAACCCATTTACATTTAAAGTTAATATTGTTATGTGTGAATTTGATCCTGTCATTATGATGTTAGCTGGTTATTTTGCCCGTTAGTTGATGCAGTTTCTTCCTAGCATCAATGGTCTTTACAATTTGGTATGTTTTGCAGTGGCTGGTACTGGTTTTCCTCTCCATATTTAGTGCTTCCTTCACGAGCTCTTGTAAGGCAGACCTGGTGGTGATAACATCTCTCTGCATTTGCTTGCTGTAAAGGATTTTGTTTCTCCTTCACTTATGAAGCTTAGTTTGGCTGGATATGAAATTCTGGGTTGAAAATTCTTTTCTTTACGAATGTTGAATATTGGCCCCACTCTCTTCTGGCTTGTAGGATTTCTGCAGAGAGATCCACTGTTAGTCTGATGGGTTTCCATCTGTGGGTAACCCGACCTTTCTCTCTGACTGCCCTTAACCGTTTTCCTTCATTTCAACCTTGGTGAATCTGACAATTATGTGG
>NW_016907608.1:0-349 GCF_001698545.2 Rhinopithecus bieti | reverse complement strand
ATGCCTCCACTTCCTGGGCCCGACACAAACACATTCCTCCATATATCTCAAAGAAAACAACACCTGGAGAATCTCCGATAAGGTTACAACCGTTTGTAAAAGCGCAGGAACCAATAAGAAAGCTGCTAAAAGTATAACTTAATTGTAATGCTGTAAGAATTCCCTTGTAACCTTACATATCCTGTTTTCATCAGGCTATCAAAAGCGAGCACACGCATTGTTCGGGGCCCTCTTGTATGTTGTAGAATGGAGGGACCAAGTTCGAACTTGCATTAAAGATCCTTGCCGCTTGGCTTTGACTCCGGACTCTGGTGGTCTTCTTCGGGGAATAAACGGTCTGGGCATAACA
>NW_016907607.1:0-349 GCF_001698545.2 Rhinopithecus bieti | reverse complement strand
CAAAACAAAAAACACATTTCTGTTTCTAAAACAAAATCTGGTTAAATCTCCTTTTAAATCTCTCAATAATGACCTATCACCTGCAAGTTAGAATCCAAACTCCTTAGCATAATGCAGAACGCTCTTCATTACCTGACCATGCCAACCTTTTCCTCACTCTTCATCTAGTACTTACTTATACATCTTATGTTTCAGCCCTTTAGGCTGTTTATAGTTTCATAAAATGCCTGTTTCACTTCTCCAAACCTTTCCCATGCTACTCACTCTAACCGGAATGACTTTCTCAAACTGCCTGTCTGGACAATGTCTATTTTCTATAATATCTGCTAAAGTTTTACTTTCCAATATA
>NW_016907606.1:0-572 GCF_001698545.2 Rhinopithecus bieti | reverse complement strand
CCAAGATTTACTTGACTATACCATCTAGGTTTATGTAAGTTTGCACAACAACAAGATTGCCTGATGATGTATTTCTCAGAACGCATCCCCATCATTAAGCAATGCATGTCTTTATGCCCAACTGAGAGTTGACAAGAGTGCCACACCAATTCCATGGAGAAAGGATAGCCTTTTCAATAAATGGTGCTGAATCAATTGGGCTTCCACAGTAGGGTAAAATTCCTTGCCTTAATTCTCACACTTTATACAAAATAAACTCAAAATGGAAAATTGATTACCTGTGCATAGTACAACTGTAAAACTTTAAGAAATAACAGAGAAGAAAATCTTCAGGATCTAGAGTTAGGCAATTCTCAAGTTTGAAACCAACAGCATAATTCATAAAAGAGATATTTGGTAAACTGGATTTTATCAAAATTAAAAGCATTTCTTCTGTGAAAGATACTATTGAAAGGATGTAAAACAAGCTGCAGATTGGGAGAACATATTTGCACACCATATAACCAAGAAAGAATAGTATCTAGAATATATAAAGAACTCTCAAAACTAACAGAAAAAAAAAAAAAAAAAAA
>NW_016907605.1:0-576 GCF_001698545.2 Rhinopithecus bieti | reverse complement strand
TGGCCACAGACTGAAGGCTGCACTGCTGGCTTCCCTACTTTTGGGATTTGGGGACTCAGATTGGCTTTCTTGCCCCTCGGCTTGCAGACAGCCCATCATGGAACTTAACCTTGTGATTGTGTGAGTCAGTATTCTTTAATAACTCATTTTATATATACATTTATTCTGTTAGTCCTGTTCCTCTAGAAAATCCTGATTGATACAACAGGACACAGGACCTAGTCATAGTAAGGGAGTGGACATTATTTAGAAGCAAAGACAGTTCACCCATATGAAAAGGAAAGATAATAGAATGTAGGTATAGCTATATGAAGGTAAGCAGATGTTGCAACTGGAGATTTTGAAGTTCTTGTCAAATTATCACTTTTTTTTTTTTTTTTTTTTACAAGTGGAATAGAAAATAAAGTCATCAGCAAAGAGTGAAAATGGGAAGGAGAGAAAATAAATATGAACTGTTATTCTGGGAAAGGATGAGAGTGAATGGAGCAGGAAATACTATTTTTTTCTGGGAAATATAAAGACATGAGCTTTGCGATCATGAATTTCAGTTGAAACAAATCAACCTGATTCCCTCTT
>NW_016907604.1:0-672 GCF_001698545.2 Rhinopithecus bieti | reverse complement strand
TGTGCCTTTGACAGGCACATAATATATTAATGCTCATTTAAAAGTTATTTTACAGCATATGGAAGTAATCAATATATTGTATTGATATATGGTATTTTATTTATTTAATAAGAATTATTATTGTAAATAGTATTTAATATTTTAAAGCACTTTACAGTTACAAAGAACTTTTATATGTATTATTTCATTGAGTTGAATTGGATTGTTCCAATGATTACTAGGGACAGAGTCTACATTTTCAGGGGATAGGAAGGGAAGTTAACTACCTGGAAGATGCTATAATAACTAGTTTGAAGGGCTAGAGTGGTGGAGGGGTATGAGCCTGAGCATGAACTAGGGAGGCATCTATTCCTCTTAGAATAATCTATTGCAGCCCTTAGAATCATTTCTATGTCCATTCAGAAGGCCTTGTGGGGTCAGTACAATGTGGCACCACTGGAAAAGTGGCAAGACCTCTAATGTTGCAGAGAAGAAAGAGGGAACAACTGTCTTGACCAGGGAAACCCCAATGAAGATGCAAAGATAATAAGAACTGTATCATATACAATAGAAAATGCTTCCATATTATCAGTATCCTTTAAGTGAGGTGTTTTGTTGTTGTTTTTTGAGACAGGGTCTCGCTCTGTCAGCCAGGTTGGAATGTAGTGAGGTGATCTGTGCTCACTGCAAACT
>NW_016907603.1:0-350 GCF_001698545.2 Rhinopithecus bieti | reverse complement strand
TTGGATATACAGGCTCTTTTTTGTTCCATATGAAATTTAGAGTACTTTTTTCTAATTCTGTGAAGAAAGCCAATGTTAGCTTAATGGGGATAGCATTGAGCCTATAAATTACTTTGGGCAGTGTGGCCATTTTCACGATATTGATTCTTCCTATCCATGAGCATGGAATGTTCTTCCATTTGTTTGTGTCCTCTCTTATTTCCTTGAGCAGTGGTTTGTAGTTCTCCTTGAAGAGGTCCTTCACATCCCTTGTAAGTTGTATTCCTAGGTATTTTATTCTCTTTGTAGCAATTGTGAATGAGAGTTCACTCAAGATTTGGCCCTCTGCTTGTCCATTATTGGTGTATAGG
>NW_016907602.1:0-350 GCF_001698545.2 Rhinopithecus bieti | reverse complement strand
CACAAACAATAAAAGTAAAACTATGACAGCACAACATATGAGGACAACAGGTGAGATAGAAAGCTTGGAATATTTAATTTCCAGCAATCAAGGGGTCATAATAATGAAGGAATCATTGCCTCTGTGTGGGGTTTCCATATTTTACACACATGAGCTTACTAGCCCTAAATCCTACCAATTCCAAAGCAAGGCAGCACCTTAGTGCTGTCTCCTCCTATGGCCCTCACATCCAATGGATCACCAGAATTCCCACATTTTGCCTCCTCTCCAGTCCTCAGTTCCCTCCATCCTTTTCCTGCCCCAGGAATCTCCCTGGCCTCTGAGCTGGGTGATAGCAACTGTCCTCTAAG
>NW_016907601.1:0-480 GCF_001698545.2 Rhinopithecus bieti | reverse complement strand
AGGGATACAAAGTATTAATCCTGGTTGTGTCTGTGGGTGTTGCCAAAAGAAATTAACATTTGGGTCAGTGGGCTGGGGAAGGCAGATCCACCCTTAATCTGGTGGGTACTATCTAATCAGCTTCCAGCGAATATAAAGCAGGCAGAAAATGTGAAAAGGAGAGATGGACCTAGCCTTCCAGACTACATCTTTCTCCCATGCTGGATGCTTCCTGCCTTCAAACATCAGACTCCAAGTTCTTCAGTTTGGGAACTCGGACTGGCCCTCCTTGCTCCTCAGCTTGCAGACAGCCTATTGTGGGACCCTGTGATGATGTAAGTTAATACTTAATAAATTCCCTTATATCTGTCTATCTATGTATCTATCTGTCTGTCTGTCTGTCTATCTGCCAATCATCTATCTATCCAATTAGTTCTGTCCCTCTAAGAGAACCCTGACTAATACAGTGGCCATGGAATAAAGTCTGCACTTCTTTTTTTT
>NW_016907600.1:0-942 GCF_001698545.2 Rhinopithecus bieti | reverse complement strand
GACCGGGAGCGGCTGGGCTCTCGGCTGCGCGCCCTTCGGCCAGGCCGGGAGCCGCGCCAGTCGGAGCCCACGGCCCAGCGTGGCCCGCGTCCCTCTCGGCGTCCACCTGTCCGGGGTGCTGCCAGCGGGCATGACCGACCCACCAGGGGCGCCGCCGCCGGCGCTCGCGGGCCGCGGATGAAGAAGAAGACCCGGCGCCGCTCGACCCGGAGCGAGGAGTTGACCGTGAGTGAGGAGGCAACCGGGAGCGAAGAGGTGGCCCAGAGTGAGGAGAGGACTCGAGGCGAAGAGATGAATCGGAGCCAGGAGGTGACCCGGGACGAGGAGGCGACCCCGAGCGAGGAGGTGACCAGGGAGGAAATGGCGGCAGCTGGGCTCACCGTGACTGTCACCCACAGTGAGTGTTGGGTGCTGGGTGGGCTCCTTGCTGGCCCCGAAAGCCCGGCGGGGTCTGTGGGTTTAGTCACATGTTCTCCAGAAGCGTGTGACCTTGCGCTTGTCCTGGCGTCCGGAAGTGAAGGGGTGGCCTGCCCCTCCACACTTGTGGGTGTTTCTCGTTAGGTGGAACGAGAGACTTGAGAAAAGAAATAAGACACAGAGACAAAGTATAGAGAAAGAAAAGCGGGCCCCAGGGTACTGGCGCTCAGCTTACAGAGGACCCACGTGGGCACCGGTCTCTGAGTTCCCTTAGTATTTATTGATAATTATCTTTACCATCTTAAACATAAGGGAGTAAATCAGCAGTAAGACATAAAGATCTTTGTGACCTGAATAAGTTCAAGGAAAATGCTGTGCCTTGAGATGCATATGCAAACATCTCCATAAACCTTTTAGCAGTATTGCTCCAGCAAATCCCACCTTATTCCTAAAATGTGTTTTTTCTTTTCTTAGTAAACAAAGCACACAATGTGTTTTACACGGAGATGTTGCATTGCCCAGGGA
>NW_016907599.1:0-449 GCF_001698545.2 Rhinopithecus bieti | reverse complement strand
TAACAAAAAGATTTGCCTTCTTAGAATATGAATTTCTTCTACTTTGAAAAGTTTTTTTTTTTATGAGCAAAAAGGGTATCATTTATTAAAGGAAATTATAATTGTATGTACATAATTTCAGCTTTTATTCATTGTAAGTAACCATTACTATTCTGAAGTTCCACAGGCACAGCTTAAAAGATTT
This sequence comes from Rhinopithecus bieti, assembly GCF_001698545.2. NCBI lineage: Eukaryota > Metazoa > Chordata > Mammalia > Primates > Cercopithecidae > Rhinopithecus > Rhinopithecus bieti. Next base: position 265 of record NW_016907599.1, on the reverse strand, counting down.
CGTTAATATTTTCACTCATAGGTGGGAACTGAACAATGAGATCACTTGGACTCGGGAAGGGGAACATCACACACTGGGGCCTATCATGGGGAGGGGGGAGGGAGGAGGGATTGCATTGGGGAGTTATACATGATATAAATGATGAATTGATGGGTGCTGACGAGTTGATGGGTGCAGCACACCAACATGGCACAAGTATACATATGTAACAAACCTGCACGTTATGCACATGTACCCTAGAACTTAAAGTATAAAAAAAAAAAAA
>NW_016907598.1:0-448 GCF_001698545.2 Rhinopithecus bieti | reverse complement strand
AAAAAAAAAGTAAAGATTTTTGTACAGATTTGTATTTTTTTCTCTGGTGACATTCCCTTAGGAATGCTCTGTGTCTGTCCAGCACCCTGGTAGGCCTGGTTGGGTTTCTAGTCCTCCTTAACCATCTCCCATATGAGAGTGTATGAAATAGGAACACATACTCGACCTCCATTTAGGAACTTGCAACCTCCACATGCCGGATTCAAGTGATTATCCTGCCGCAGCCTCCTGAGTAGCTGGGATTATAGGTGCCTGCCACCATGCTTGGCTGATTTTTTGTATTTTCAGTAGTCACCGTGTTGACCAGGTTGGTCGTGAACTCCTGAACTCAGGTGATCCACCTGCCTCGGCCTCCCAAAGTGCTGGGATTACAGGCGTGAGCCACCACGAAGGGTTGATTTTATTTTATTTATTTATTTATTTGTTTATTTATTTATTTATTTATTTA
>NW_016907597.1:0-487 GCF_001698545.2 Rhinopithecus bieti | reverse complement strand
TTTTTTATTTATTATTATTATACTTTAAGTTCTAGGGTACATGTGCATAACGTGCAGGTTTGTTACATATGTATACTTGTGCCATGTTGGTGTGCTGAACCCCTCAACTCGTCAGCACCCATCAAGTCATCATTTATATCATGTATAACTCCCCAATGCAATTCCTCCCCGCTCCCCTCTCCCCATGATAGGCCCCAGATGTGTGATGTTCCCCTTCCCGAGTCCAAGTTTCTCATTGTTCAGTTCCCACCTATGAGTGAGAACATGCGGTGTTTGGTTTTCTGTTCTTGTGATAGTTTGCTAAGAATGATGGTTTCCAGCTGCATCCATGTCCCTACGAAGGACGCAAACTCATCCTTTTTTATGGCTGCATACAAAGACACTTGCACACGTATGTTTATTGCGGCACTATTCACAATAGCAAAGACTTGGAATCAACCCAAATGTCCATCTGTGACAGACTGGATTAAGAAAATGTGGCACATAT
>NW_016907596.1:0-3785 GCF_001698545.2 Rhinopithecus bieti | reverse complement strand
ACCTTTGAGACAACAATCCAAGTCAGCTGGGAAGAAATATGAGTGTCTGGATCTTCCAATGTAAAAGCAAACAGAAAGTGGCAGTCTGGATGTAGAAGGATGGTAAAGAAGGCGTCCTTCAGGTCAAGGACAGTGAAATGGGTGGTGTCAGGGGAATGCATGAGAGGAATGTATATGGATTAGGAACAACTGGAAAGGTAGGGACTACTGCCTCATTGATGAGGCGTAGGTCTTGCATGAGACGATAGGCCCCAGAGCTTTTCCATACAGGCATGAAAGGAGTATTGCATGGTGAGTTGGTGGGAACTAGAATGTGCTACTGGAGCAGGCGTGTAATGATGGGCTTTAGTCCCTGTCGGGGTTCAAGGGAGATAGGGAACTGGGGCCTAGAGGGAAACTTAGAAGGGTCTTTTAGCCGGATGCGGACTGGAGTGTGGTGCTGGGCAATGATCAGGGTGGAGGTGTCCCACACCTTAGGGTTAATAGGGACTGGAAACGGGAGTGGGGGGTCAGCCTGGTGGGGTTTGTCAGGTGAGAGAAGAGGGAAGAGGAACGCAAGGTGTGGGGAGGCGTTGGGTTGGAAGTGAACTGAGGCCCCTAGCTTGGAGAGGAGATCTCGTCCTAACAAGGGGACTGGGCACAAAGGAATGATAAGAAATGAGTGTGAGAAGAGGGAGCCATCCAGGCGGCAAGACAGAGGAGGAGTCTGGCAGTAGGTGGAGGGAGTGCCGTCAATTCCCATGACTGTGACAGTGGAGGGGTGGCTGGGGCCACTGAAGGAAGGCAAAACAGAGTAGGTAACCCCGTGTCCATAAGGAAGGATATGGATTTACCCACTACCTGGAGCATGACCCTGGGCTCCGCGAGAGTGAAAGGGGTCCCCGAGTCTGGGCCTCTTCAATCTTCATCAGTGTCGAGGAGCTGGAAGGTGCCTCCAATACCTGGAGGAGGGTCATCACGTGGAGGCGCAGCGACCGTCCTTAGGTTGGAGCAGTCTGACCTCCAGTGGCCCATCTGTCGACAGTTCGGACAGGGGCGAGTTGGCTCCTTTGGGTTGGGGCACTGCCTGGCCCAGTGGCCTTCGTTGCCGCACTTGAAGCAGGCACCAGATGGTGCTCAGGGAGTACCTCCTTTCTGGGAACTCCTGGAGCCAGCCAGCCTCAGGGTTGCAACCAAGGCCTGGGTTTAGAGTTGTACCTTCTGTTTTAGCCTGACCTGTCATTGGGCTTCAGCTGCTTCCTCCCTGGAGTTATAGACCTTGAAGGCCAGTTTGACTAAATCCTGGATGGGAGTTTGAGGGCCTTCCAGGTAACACCACCATGTTGCATCTAGATTCCTGCCTAACAGTGATCTCTTGATCCATGGGTTGCAAAGATCCATGGGAAAAGCATGGTTTCCAGGGTGGGATCACAGGCTCACTCACTACTTCCCTTGGATTTGGGTGAAGATTCCTTTGACTCTGTGCCATACCGGATGGATCATCACCCACCCTCCTTTTGTTTGTTCGCCTGGGTCAACTTGTTTGCCTAGTCAGTCCTAATGTGACAAACTGGATATTTCAGGTAATGTGCTTATTTTGACATTCACCATGCTTTTCATTCAGCAGAAGCACCTTGCTTCTAATTGACCATCTTGGCTCGTGTCCTCCATGTCACCTTCTATATAATGCCCCTGATCTCCAGGAAGGATGTCATTATATAACTGCCTGGAACCAACAGAACGCTCATTTCACTTATCGTGGGCTCATTTACTTCACTTATAATGAACGTGGCCATGGATGTGCTACTGGATGTAGTGGTTCATTTTCTGACAGATAGAAAATGGTTTGCTGACCAATTAATGACATATGTCTCAAAACTAGCAATGAGAACCTTAATCGCCGTGTTGAGGTTACTAATCAAGAAGATGCTTATCTATGTACTCAACAACACAGCTTCCCTTGCTTATGAGCTGCTGTAATGCTTCAAAACAACATCTCATATTTCCTGAAGAAGATGATGCCTGGACAACTGGCACAAGTTGTCAAGGATTACTTTCTTTTCATAAATCCAGCACGATATTTGAATGATTGTCAGGAAATCTTATCAGTTAATGAGTCCTGCACCTTTCCTTTAATTTTAGAAGGAAAGGGTAATCCAGTTGAGTTTTCTGACCCACCCGGCTGCTGTGATTCAAAACCAACAGGAAATTTTGATGACGGTGATTTCCCAAGCTCCTCCCACTCCCAGACAAAGGAAAAGGCATTGAAAATATGAAAATAAAGTGTTATTTGGCTGGAGTGAGGTCTCATGGCCGTTTATGTGGTGGCGTGCTGCTCAGGACAGGGTGAGTCTCTGGGCTGTGTGCTGAGGAGGGGAGCTTCTCAAACTGGAGAAAACATTGCTAGGGACACCTCCATGGGGTCTGAGGGGCTGAGGATGAGGAGCTGGACTGAGTCTAGGGAAGGAGGAGATTTCAGAGGGTAAAATTCTGGGAGTAAATCCTGGGGTATTTGAAAACTTCCTCCCTCAGAAGTAGAAAATTCAGGGAGGGGTAAGGAAAACCCTGGGTGACTTAAGGGGCATTTACTAATTTGGGAGACTCTAATGGCAAGCAGAGTGACAATGGCCTCCTTGAGGACTAAGGCCCCTGAATAAATAAGGCCTAGATCCAGTCCATGGGGATAAATGCCCCATGGCATTTATGCCCACATGAGACCTTCAAGGGACATATTTTGTTGGGACAGAGAAAAGTACAGCTCTGCAGCCCTCCAACCCCTCTTTTCCCCATGCTGGCTCTGGGATCCTTCTGTGCTCAGACAATCTCCTCTGTGTCCCACTCCCATTTTAGGATGCTTTGGGGCTCCCTAAATGTTTCTGGCCTGAGATCCATCTATTTCCAGGCTCCCTTCTTCTCTTGAAAGCCTTCCTGACTTTAGCCCCACTTCTGCCTCTGAGGTGCAGACACCATCCTCTTCATCCTCATTTTTTGACCCACAGCTTCTTCAGAATCCTACCCTCTGTCTCATCTCATGAATCCCATCCGGGTGTTTCTTGGCCCCTTGATCTGATACCCCTGACCTTACATGGTCAAAAGTCTACCCCTTCCCCAGCCACACGGGAAATAGACAAAATTCCAGGAGTTTTACCTCAACAGTGAGTGTGCCCACGGGGCTCTTTTATTACTACTGTTATTATTATTATTGTACTTTAAGTTCTAAGGTACATGTGCACAATGTGCAGATTTGTTACATATGTATACATGTGCCATGTTGGTGTGCTTCACCCGTTAACTCATCATTTACATTAGGTATATCTCCTAGTGCTATCCCTCCTCCCTCCTCCAACCCCATGACAGGCCCCGGTGTGTGAGTGTTCATTTCCTATGAGTGAGAACATGTGGTGTTTTGTTATCTGTCCATGTGAGAGTTTGCTCAGAATGATGTTTTCCAGCTTCATCCATGTCCCTATATTAACTCATCCTTTTTTATGGCTGTATAGTATTCCATGCTGTATATGTGCCAAATTTTCATAATCCAGTCTATCATTGATGGACATTTGGGTTGGTTCCAAGTCTTTGCTATTGTGAATAGTGCTGCAATAAACATACGTGTGCATGTGTCTTTATAGCAGCATGATTTATAATCCTTTGGGTATATGCCCAGTAATGGGATGGCTGGGTCAAATGGTATTTCTAGTTCTAGATCCTTAAGGAATCACCACCCTATCTTCCACAATGGTGGAACTAGTTCACAGTCCCACCAACAGTGTACAAGTGTTCCTAATCCTCCACATCCTCTCCAGCAC
>NW_016907595.1:0-724 GCF_001698545.2 Rhinopithecus bieti | reverse complement strand
TAATAGACATCTACAGAACTCTCCACCCGAAGTCAACAGAATATACGTTCTTCTTGGCACCACATTGAACTTATTCTAAAATTTACCACATAATTGGAAGTAAAATACTCCTCAGCAAATGTAAAAGAACAGAAATCACAACAAACTGTCTCTCAGACCACAGTGCAATCAAATTAGAACTCAGGATTAAGAAACTCACTCAAAACCGCTCAACTACAAGGAAACTGAACAATCTGCTCCTGATTGACTACTGGGTAAATAACAAAATGAAAGCAGGAATAAAGATGTTCTTTGAAACCAATAAGAACAACGACACAACATACCAGAATCTCTGGGACACATTTAAAGCAGTGTGTAGAGAGAAATTTATAGCACTTAAATGACCACAAGAGAAATCAGGAAAGATCTAATGTCGACACAGTTAAAAGAACTAGAGAAGCAAGAGCAAACAAATTCAAAATCTAGCAGAAGGCAAGAAATAACTAAGATCAGAGCAGAACTGAAGGAGATAGACACACAAAACCCTTCAAAATCAATGAATCCAGGAGCTGTTTTTTTGGAAAAGATTGTCAAAATTGATAGACTGCTAGCAAGACTAATAAAGAAGACAAGAGAGAAGAATCAAACAGATGAAATAAAAAATGATAAAGGGGATATCACCACCAATCCCACAGAAATATAAACTACCATCAGAGAATACTATAAACATCTCTATGCAAATAAA
>NW_016907594.1:0-939 GCF_001698545.2 Rhinopithecus bieti | reverse complement strand
CATGTTTAACAATCTTTAATTCAAATGTGAAAGTTCAATACAAGCCATTTATTGGGCTTGAAATTTGTTGGTCTTTTAAAACAAGAAATGGGGAAATGCAACAAAATGATCTTTCCACTTTTCAAAAGCTTTCAAATAAAGGATAGATCATAGGGCCGTAAAAGATCCATTTAATCAAACCCACTTTCACCTACCAATTGTCTTACACCCATTCCACAATCTTAATACATATTCCTGAATGAAGATTTACAGTTCAGCTTTGCTTACATAACCATTTAAAAAATACTTAGCACCAGCGTGCTTCCTATATGCCAAACAAATCATGAAACTACTTCAATATGCATTTCTTCTTTTAAAACAAAGGGGCAGTTATTTGTAGAAAGCAATACTTAGCCTCCAGATAAATTTCCCAGAAATGGCATACGCCATTCAAAGGCCTAGACACTCTCATGCTTTCAATGTGGAATACCTAGCCTAATGTGCATAGAAGCATGAATGGCAAAGTTGAAGATCAATATTATAACTATTTTCTATTTATTTGAAGCACAGTAAAAAAAAAAAAATTGGTACACTTTGGAAATTCAGTGGCACAAGGTACACTGCCATAACTTGAGGGACATTATACAGTAAAAAAGGAAAAAAAAAAAAAAAAAGGAAAAAAAATTCTCCTGTTCCAAACACTGCATTACATCATTTTACCTGCCCAAACAGACCATTTACAAATATTAGGTCAATAAACTGCTAACATCCATAAAAGGTAGCTTTCTTACTAAAATGCAAGAATTTAAAAGATTGGTATCTAAACAAAAGACAAAACAAACTGGAATGAAAGCCTAAATATCACATCTAAAACCGGGGTTTTTTGTTTGGGCCTTCGTACTCTTCTCTCCCTCTACCATATCCTGCTGGAGTTCCAGGCCCCATTCCTCTAGGACCCTG
>NW_016907593.1:0-445 GCF_001698545.2 Rhinopithecus bieti | reverse complement strand
CAGCATAGAACTTGGCCACCTCCTCATTGGCGTTGCCCTGGGCTGAGTCAAACCACATCTGGATGCAGCGGCCGCTCCCTCCACTGTAGTTACTGACCTTGAAGGAGTGGCTCCAGAGGCCCTCACAAAGGGTGGCTGGAGTGGGGAAGTAGGACTCAAAGGTGCGGCAGAGGGCCCCGGCCGGACACTCATTAATCCCTGAGGGAGGAGAACATAAGACCCTGAGCTTCTGGGCCAGACTGCACCCCTCCCAACCCTAAAGCCCCACTCCCACTCCTCATCTCATCTCCTCCCAGCCCTCACCTGAGCTCCAATTCCAACCTTTGTGCCAGTTGCTTTTGCAGGTGTAGGAGGTGCGACAGTCCTCCCACCAGTGCTCACAGTCCTCTTTGCACAGGGGCACATTCAGGATCCGCTCTTTGCGCCAGCTCTGGTTGACCTGAGT
>NW_016907592.1:0-724 GCF_001698545.2 Rhinopithecus bieti | reverse complement strand
TCTGCACAGCAAAAGAAACTACCATCAGAGTGAACAGACAACTTACATAATGGGAGAAAATTTTTACAATCTACCCATCTGATAAAGGGCTAATATCCAGAATCTACAAAGAACTTAAATTTACAAGAAAAAATCAAACAGCCCCATCAAAAAGTGGGCAAAGGATGTGAACAGACACTTCTCAAAAGAAAAGTTTATGCAGCCAGCAGACACATGAAAAAATGCTCATCATCACTGGTCATCAAATCAAAATCACAGTGAGATCCCATCTCACACCAGTTAGAATGGCGATCATTAAAAGTCAGGAAACAACAGATGCTGGAGAGTATGTGGAGAAATAGGAACACTTTTACACTGTTGGTGGGACTTTAAACTAGTTCAACCATTGTGGAAGACAGTGTGGTGATTCCTCAAGGATCGAGAACTAGAAATACCATTTGACCCAGCCATTCCACTACTGGGTATATACCCAAAGGATTATAAATCATACTGCTGTAAAGACATATGCACACATATGTTTATTGTGGCACTATTCACAATAGCAAAGACTTGGAACCAACCCAAATGTCCATCAATGACAGACTAGATTAAGAAAATGTGGCACATATAAACCATGGAATACTATGCAGCCATAAGAAAGGATGAGTTCATGTCCTTTGATGAAGCTGGAAACTATCATTCTGAGCAAACCTTTGCAAGGACAGAAAACCAAACACTGCATGTT
>NW_016907591.1:0-449 GCF_001698545.2 Rhinopithecus bieti | reverse complement strand
AAATATCTAAACTTAAGAAACTGTGTTAATTAAATGGTGTTGATGCAAGACTAGTGGAATGAAAAGAGAGCCGGGAGAGATTCCACACATATGGACACCTGACCGATGTCAGAAATGACACTGGAGAATAGTGAGAAAAGAGAGTCTTTTTTTTTTTTTTTTTTTTTGAGACGGAGTCTCGCTCTGTCGCCCCGGCTGGAGTGCAGTGGCCGGATCTCAGCTCACTGCAAGCTCCGCCTCCCGGGTTCACGCCATTCTCCTGCCTCAGCCTCCTGAGTAGCTGGGACTACAGGCGCCCGCCACCTCGCCCGGCTAGTTTTTTGTATTTTTTAGTAGAGACGGGGTTTCACCATGTTAGCCAGGATAGTCTCGATCTCCCGACCTCGTGATCCGCCCGTCTCGGCCTCCCAAAGTGCTGGGATTACAGGCTTGAGCCACCGCGCCCGGCC
>NW_016907590.1:0-392 GCF_001698545.2 Rhinopithecus bieti | reverse complement strand
ATTGGAATAGTTTCAGTAGGAATGGTATCAGCTCCTCTTTGTACCTCTGGTAGAATTTGGCTGTGAATCTATTCCTGGACTTTTTTTTGGTTGGTAGGCTATTAATTATTGCCTCAATTTCAGAGCCTGTTATTGGTCTATTCAGGCATTCAACTTCTTCCTGGTTTAGTCTTGGGAGAGTGTATGTGTCCAGGAATTTATCCATTTTTTCTAGATTTTCTAGTTTATTTGCATAGAGGTGTTTATAGTATTCTCCGATGGTAGTGTATATTTCTGTGGGATAGATGGTAATATCCCCTTTATCATTTTTTATTGCATCTATTTATTTGATTCTTCTCTGTTTTCTGCTTTATTAGTCTTGCTAGTGGTCTATCGATTTTGTCAATCATTTT
>NW_016907589.1:0-974 GCF_001698545.2 Rhinopithecus bieti | reverse complement strand
CACTCTAGCATCACAATTAAAAGAACTAGAGAAGCAAAAGCAAACAAATTCAAAAGCCAGTGGAAGGGAAGAAATAACTAAGATCAGAGCAAAACTGAAGGAGATAGAGACACAAAAAACCCTTCAAATAATCAATGAATCCAAGAGATGGTTTTTTTTTTTAAAGATCAACAAAATTGATAGACCACTAGCAAGACTAATAAAGAAGAAAAGAGAGAAGAATCAAATAGACACAATAAAAAATGATAAAGGGGATATCACCACTGATCCCACAGAAATACAAGCTACCATCAGAGAATACTATAAACACCTCTATGCAAATAAGAAATTAGAAAATCTAGAAGAAATGGATAAATTCCTGGACACATACACCCTCCCAAGACTAAACCAGGAAAGATTTGAATCTCTGAATAGACCAATAACAGGATCTGAAATTAGGACAATAATTAACAGCCTACCAACCAAAAGAAGTCCAGGACCAGATGGATTCACAGCCAAATTCTACCAGAGGTACAAAGAGGAGCTGATACCATTCCTTCTGAAAATACTCCAATCAATAGAAAAGAGGGAATCCTCTCTAACTCATTTTATGAGGTCAGCATCATCCTGATACCAAAGCCTGGCAGAGACATACACACACACAAAAAAAGAATTTTAGATCAATATCCCTGATGAACAGTGATGTGAAAATCCTCAGTAAAATACTGCCAACCAAATCCAGCAGCATATGAAAAGCTTATCCACCACGATCAAGTTGGCTTCATCCCTGGGATGCAAGGCTGGTTCAACATATGCAAATCAATAAATCATATGCAAATCCATCACATAAACTAATCCAAAGACAAAACCACATGATTATCTCAATAGATGTAGAAAACACCTTTGACAAAATTCAACAGCCCTTCATGATAAAACATTCAATAAACTAGGTATTGATAAAACGTATCTCAAAATAATAAGAGCTATTTATGACA
>NW_016907588.1:0-571 GCF_001698545.2 Rhinopithecus bieti | reverse complement strand
CTTCTAGGGTTTTATAGTTTGAGGTCTTACATTTAAATCTTTAATCCATCTTGAGTTATTTTTTGTAAAAAATATAAGGAAGGAGTCCAATTTCAGTTTTCTGCATATCACTAGCCAGTTTTCCCAACACCATTTATTAGACAGGGAATCCTTTCCCTATTGCTTGCTTTTGTCAGGTTTGTTAAAGAACAGATGGTTGTACATGTGTGGTGTTATTTCTGAGGCCTCTGTTCTGCTCCATTGGTCTATATATCTGTTTTGGTACCAGTACCATGCTGTTTTGGTTACTGTAGCCTTGTAGTATAGTTTGAAGTCAGGTAGCCTGATGCCTCCAGCTTTGTTCTTTTCCTTTAGGATTGTTTTGGCTACTCAGGCTTTTTTGTTCCATATGAACTTTAAAGTAGTTGTTTTCCAATTCTGTGAAGAAAGTCAGTGATGACTTGATCGGAATAGCATTGAATCTATAAATTACTTTGGGCATTTGGGTTGGTTCCATGTCTTTGCTCATGTGAATAGTGCCACAATAAACATACATGTGCATGTGTCTTTATAGAAGGATGATTTATAATCC
>NW_016907587.1:0-726 GCF_001698545.2 Rhinopithecus bieti | reverse complement strand
TTGGTTTCAAAGAACATCTTTATTTCTACCTTAATTACATTATTTACCCAGTAGTCATTTAGGAGCAGGTTGTTCAGTCTCCACGTAGTTGTGCAGTTCTGAGTGACTTTCTTAATCCTGAGCTCTGATTTGATTACACTGTGGTCTGAGAGACTGTTTGTTATGATTTCCATTATTTTGCATTTGCTGAGGAGTGTTTTACTTCTAATTATGTGGTCCATTTTAGAATAAGTGTGACGTGGTGCTGAGAAGAATGTATATTCTGTTGATTTGGGATGGAGAATTCTGTAGATGTCTATTAGGTCTGCTTGTTCCAGAGCTGAGTTCAAGTCCTAGATATCCTTGTTAATTTTCTATCTCGTTGATCTGTCTAATATTGAGAGTAGGGTGTTAAAGTGTCCCACTATTATTGTGTGGCAGTCTAAGTCTCTTTGTAGGTCTCTAAGAACTTGCTTTATGAATCTGGGTGCTCCTGTATTGGGTGCATATATATTTAGGATAGTTAGCTCTTCTTGTTGCGTTGATCCCTTTACCGTTATGTAATGCCCTTCTTTGTCCTTTCTGATCTCTGTTGATTTAAAGTCTGTTTTATCAAAGACTAGGATTGCAACCCTTTTTTTTTTCTTTTTTTCTTTTTTCTTTTGCTTGGTAAATCTTCCTCCATCCCTTTATTTTAAGCCTATGTGTGTCTTTACATGTTACATGGGTCTCCTGAATACAGCACAC
>NW_016907586.1:0-451 GCF_001698545.2 Rhinopithecus bieti | reverse complement strand
TGTGATTTCTGTTCTTTTACATTTGCTGAGGAGTGTTTTATTACCAATTATGTGGTAGGTTTTAGCATAAGTGTGATGCAGTGCTGAGAAGAATGTTTATTCTGTTGATTTGGGGTGGAGAGCTCTGTAGATGTCTATTAGATCTGCTTGGTCCACAGCTGAATTCAAGTCCTGGATATCCTTGTGAACCTTCTGTCTCGTTGATCTGTCTAATATTGACAGTGGGGTGTTAAAGTCTCCCATTGTTATTCTGCGGGAGTCTAAGTCTCTTCGTAGGTCTCTAAGGACTTGCTTTATGAATCTGGGTGCTCCTGTATTGGGTGCATATATATTTAGGATAGTTAGCTCTTCTTGGTGAATTGATCCCTTTACCATTATGTAATGGCCTTCTTTGTCTCTTTTGATCTTTGTTTAAAGTCTGTTTTATCAGAGATTAGAATTGCAACCCCTG
>NW_016907585.1:0-978 GCF_001698545.2 Rhinopithecus bieti | reverse complement strand
TGGGTTTGGTTTGGTTTTCTCCCAGGCTTCTACTCTTCAGAGGGACTTTAACATTGTTTCTGAGTTCTCCACCTCAGATTTGAATTCTCCATTGTTCTGGGACCAGAGGGCCCCTCAGTCAGTAGTTTCTAGAGGGAGATCTGCTTATCTTCTGTGGAACAGATCTTGGGAAACTGAACTTGACAGCTTGAATCTTCCTCATCTCATCTCAACCTGGGGTACTTTGAGTGTCACAGGATAAATATGGGGCATCTTTCTGAAGCATCAGTTTCCCTTGATTCTATTGAGAGACAAAACATTAATGTACTTAGGGATGACAGTCATATAGATCTATGAGTATACAAGACTTCTCCCTGAAATGAGGGTTGGGTTGTCCTCTTTCTGTTAAATTCTCAGATTTAATAGAAAGGCTGTCTTCTGCCATGAGGATACATTGATGTAAAAGCTTGAGAGGTTTTGGTGCACTTCTTAACACTAACAGACGTGTGAGGATATATGACTCTAAACCACACAGTGTACAGTTCCTGCCTACTTAATATTTGCCTTTCTACCTCTGGCTATGGTTTTGGTCCCTGGCAGTTGCTGATTTGTGGCAAAATCCTGGAACTCAAAATCAGAAGACTGGGTTTAAGTTCCATTACTGCCTTTTTTTCAGCCGTGGTATCAATCCCTCTCAGTCACTAAGTGATTGTGACAACACTTTCCACAGTTGTTGGTGGCATTAAATCATATGCTCTATAATAGTATTTTGTATAAACTGTAAAGCAGGATGTGACTGAAAGAGATCAAATGAAAAAAACTAAAAGGCAGAAATGAAGTCCACAGGCAAACAGCCCGGGCGGCGCCCTGACAGCCCGGGCGGCGCCCTGAGCCTAGTTAAAGATCGACCCCGGACCTAACCGATTAGGTTATCTATAGACTCCAGACATTGTAAGGACCGACGTTGTGAAAGTCTCTGTCCTGCTCTAATTACCGGTG
>NW_016907584.1:0-395 GCF_001698545.2 Rhinopithecus bieti | reverse complement strand
GAAACGGGTGGATCACGAGGTCAGGAGTTCGAGACCATCCTGGCTAACACAGTGAAGCCCCGTCTCTACTAAAAAATACAAAAAACGGGGCCGGGCACGGTGGCTCAAGCCTGTAATCCCACCACTTTGGGAGGCCGAGACGGGAGGATCACGAGGTCAGGAGATCGAGACCATCCTGGCTAACACTGTGAAACCCCGTCTCTACTGAAAAATACAAAAATAAAATAAAATAAAATAAAAAAAAAACTAGCCGGGCGAGGTGGCGGGCGCCTGTAGTCCCAGCTACTCGGGAGGCTGAGGCAGGAGAATGGCGTAAACCCGGGAGGCAGAGCTTGCAGTGAGCTGAGATCCGGCCACTGCACTCCAGCCTGGGCGACAGAGAAAGACTTCATCTA
>NW_016907583.1:0-727 GCF_001698545.2 Rhinopithecus bieti | reverse complement strand
ATTCAGGAGACCCATCTCATGTGCGAAGACACACATAGACTCAAAATAAAGGGATGGAGAAAGATCTACCAAGCAAATAGAAAGCAAAAGAAAAGCAGAGTCTGCAATTCTAGTCTCTGATAAAACAGACTTTAAACCAACAAAGATCAAAAGAGACAAAGAAGGTCATTACGTAATGATAAAGGGATCAATTCAACAAGAAGAGTTAACTCTCCTAAATGTATATGCACCCAATGCAGGAGCACCCAGATTCATAAAGCAAGTCCTTAGAGACCTACAAAGAGACTTAGACTCCCACACAATAATAATGGGAGATTTTAACACCCCACTGTCAATATTAGACAGATCAATGAGACAGAAAGTTAAGAAGGACGTCCGGGACTTGAACTCAGTTCTGCACCAAGCAGACCTAATAGAGATATAAAGAACTCTCCACCCCAAATTAACAAAATATACATTCTTCTCAGCACCACATCACCCATGTTATAAAATTGGCCACATAATTGGAAGTAAAGCACTCCTCAACAAATGGAAAAGAACAGAAATCACAACAAACTCTCTCAGACCACAGTGCAATCAAATTAGAACTCAGGATTAAGAAACTCACTCAAAACCACACAACTACATGGAAAGTGAGCAACCTACTCCTGAATGACTACTGGGTAAATAACAAAACGAAGTAACTTCAGCAAAGTCTCAGGATACAAAATCAATGTGCATAAATCAC
>NW_016907582.1:0-573 GCF_001698545.2 Rhinopithecus bieti | reverse complement strand
GAATTGTAGAGACCATCAATGCTATGAAGAAACTGCATCAATTAATAGGCAAAATAACCAGCTAGCATAATAATGGCAGGATCAAATTCACATATAACATATTAACCTTAAATGTAAATACCCCAAATAAAAGACAAAGACTGGCAAACTGGATGAACAGTCAGGACCCATTAGTGTGCTATATTCAGGAGACCCATCTCATGTGCAAAGACACACATAGGCTCAAAATAAAGGGATGGAGGAATAGTTACCAAGCAAATGGAAAGCAAAAAAAAGCAGGGGTTGCAATCCTAGTCTCTGATAAAACAGACTTTAAACCAACAAAGATCAAAAGAGACAAAGAAGGGCATTACATAATGGTAAAGGGATGAATTCAACAAGATGAGCTAACTATCCTAAATACATATGCACCCAATATGGGAGCACCCAGATTCATAAAGCAAGTTCTTAAGAGACCTACAAAGAAACTGAGACTCCCACACAATAATAGTGGGAGATTTGAACACCCCACTTTCAATATTAGATCAACGTGACAGAAAATTAACAAGGATATTCAGGACTTGAAGTCATCTC
>NW_016907581.1:0-572 GCF_001698545.2 Rhinopithecus bieti | reverse complement strand
GGTGGGACGAGAGACTGAGAAAAGAAATAAGACACAGAGACCAAGTGTAGAGAAACAACAGCGGGCCCAGGAGACCGGCACTCAGCATACCAAGGACCTGCACCGGCGCCGGTCTCTGAGCTCCCTCAGGTTTTATTGATTATTATTTTCACTATCTCAGCAAGAGGAATGCGGTAGGAGAGCAGGGTGATAACAGGGAGAAGGTCAGCAAGAAAACATGGGAGCAAAAGAATCTGTGTCATAATCAAGTTCAAGGGGAGGTGCTGTGCCTGGATGTGCACGTAGGCCAGATGTATGTTGCTCTCCGCCCAAGCATCTCAGTGGAGCAAAGGGTAACAGAGCAGCATTGCTGCCAACGTGTCTCACCTCCCGCCATAGGGTGGTTTTCTCCCATCTCAGAATTGAGCACATGTACAATCGGGTTTTATACCGAGACATTTAGTTCCCAGGGGCAGGCAGGAGACAGTGGCCTTCCTCTATCTCAACTGCAAGAGGCTTTCCTCTTTTACTAACCCACCTCAACACAGACCCTTCACGGGTGTCAGGCTGTGGGACGGTCAGGTCTTTCTCAT
>NW_016907580.1:0-964 GCF_001698545.2 Rhinopithecus bieti | reverse complement strand
TCCGTTAATAGCCATTTTCCTCCAGAGCTATTGAAACAGTCAATGAGTTATACAAAACTCAATGATTAAAAGTACAAGATACATAGCAATTTCCCAAGGGTTGTTTTTTTTTTTTTGGATGGAGTCTCCATCTGTCGCCCAGGTTGGAATGTGATGGTGCGACCTCGGCTCACTGCAGCCTCCGCCTCCCGGGTACTTGTAGGATAACGTACTTACATTATTCTAGTAATAACAGCAATAGACAAAATGTTAAAGGAACAACGTGTATAAAACCAATACCATTAAGAAATACCTTGCGTCTCTTCGATTGAGAGATTGTGTCAGCTTTCCTGCTTTTGTGGTGGAATGGTGAGACATCAAACAGAGTGTCCAGAATAGTTGGTTTTCAGGTTCATCAGGAGAATTTTCCTTTCTAGAGCCTGTCATGCATAAACACAACTGCCTCGACTTATTCGCTCTGGGTCTTCAGGAAATGTGTCAGTGGATGGAATAGTCATATATCGAGCCATGGTTAGAAAAGATTTAAAAGCACTATTGTTACTTTCTTCAGATATTCTTGAGGGAAAGGCATGGGGATACAGCCAGTGGGTATCTTCCAGGTGACGTCTCTGTCCCCAAAGCCTGTGTGATGGGCAAATGTGACCCAGCCCTCCTCTGTTTTGGACACTGGAATCAAGGATGCATTTCTCCTCATTCATTTCCAATGAGAACGCTGGATTCTCTCTTCCACACTCTCGGACTGACTCCCTCTACAAACTCAGCTGTCTAAGATAGGACACGAGGTAAGGGTCCCTCTCACTAAGGCTTCTGAAGAGCAGCTCCAGAGCCCGGTCCCCTTTCTTCTCCACCATTGTCAGCAGGGTGTCGTTCTTGCTCTGCCGTGTCTTTGCCTGCTCCACCAGCTCCTTCTCATTCTCAGCGAGAACCTCATTGTCTTGGAGATCATCGAGCACCCCTTTCAGGT
>NW_016907579.1:0-570 GCF_001698545.2 Rhinopithecus bieti | reverse complement strand
TTGAATAGCTTGCCAAATAATAAAACATTAGCAGTATAATTTCCTCACAAACATTATTTAATTTGTTTGATTAAACATAGATTTCCTACTGTCAACTCATAATTTCATTCAAGTATAATATATCCTACTTGACCTTTGCGGGGTTTTCATACCCTGTGTTTGTCATTGAAATTGGTTTTGATACTTGAACCACAAGTTTATAATTGTATTGTTGGTTAGACTGGTCTGTAGAATCCTTTGTTTTGATTCTGTGGTTTATTCATTACAGAGTAGCTACGCTACTGTACATTTTGAGGTCAAAAGCTTAAAACATTTTATACATTTTAAAACAAAGTGCATGGCATTTAAATACCTAGTCCTTAAAATCTGGAAGAAAGGTTAACACCATATAAACCCAGAGCCTGTATTTTAGATTAGTAGCATGTAGACATTTTCAATTTCTTCTATAGTTGAAAATATAAACATTTTGTATTCATAGAATTCTTGATAACAGAAGGTAAATACTTAACTTTCACTTAAAAGAAATTTGGTTACATTGGAAGGACATTTGGCTAATATAAGTTAGATACA
>NW_016907578.1:0-1636 GCF_001698545.2 Rhinopithecus bieti | reverse complement strand
AAAAAAAGGATGTCCTCTTTCACCACTCTTATTCAACATAGAACTGGAAGTTTCTGGCCAGGGCAATCAGGCAAGAGAAAGAAATAAAGGTTATTCAAATAGGAAGACAGGAAGTCAAATTATCTCTGTTTGCAGATGACATGATTGTATATTTAGAAAATCCCATCATCTCAGCCCGAAAACTCCTTAAGCTGATAAGCAACTTCAGCAAAGTCCCAGGTTAAAAGTCAAATCACAAGCATTCCTATAAACCAATAATAGACAAACAGAGAGCCAAATCATGAGTGAACTCCCATTCACAATTGCTACAAAGAGAATAAAATGCCTTACAAGGGATGTGAAGGACCTCCTCAAGGAGAACTACAAACACTGCTCAAGGAAATAAGAGAAGACACAAACAAATGGAAAACATTCCATGCTCAAGGATAGGAAGAATCAATATCTTGAAAATGGCCCTACTGCCCCAAAATTTATAGATTCAATGCTATTCCCATCAAGCTACCATTGACTTTCTTCACAGAATTAGAATAAACGACTTTAAATTTCATATGGAACCAAAAAAGAGTCTGTATAGCCAAGACAATCCTAAGCAAAAGGAACAAAGCTGGAGGCATCACACTACCTGACTTCAAACTATACTACAAGGCTACAGTAACCAAAGCAGCATGGTACTGGTACCAAAACAGATATATAGACCAATGGAACAGAACAGAGGGAGGCCTCAGAAATAACACCACACATCTACAATCTCATCTTTGACAAACCTGACAAAACAAGCAATGGAGAAAGGATTCCCTATTAAATAAATGGTGCTAGGAAAACTGGCTAGCCATATACAGAAAACTGAAACTGGACCCCTTTCTTATACCTTGTACAAAATTAACTCAAGATGGATTAAAGATTTAAACTTAAGACCTAAAACCATGAAAACTCTAGAAGAAAACCTAGGCAATACCGTTCGGGACAAAGGCAAGGGCAAAGACTTCGTGACTAAAACACCAAAAGCAATTGCAACAAAAGCCAAAGATGACAAATGAGCTCTAATTAAACTAAACGGCTTCTGCACAGCAAAATAAACTATCATCAGAGTGAACAAGCAACCTTCAGAATGGGAGAAATTTTTTGCAATCTATCTATCTGACAAAGGGCTAATATCCAGAATTGACAAAAAACTTAAACAAATTTACAAGAAAAAAACAAACAACCCCATCAAGAAGTGGGTGAAGATTATGAATAGACACTTTTCAAAAGAAGACACTTATGCAGCCCACAAACATTTGAAAAAAAGCTCATTATCACTGGCCATTAGAGCAACGCAAATCAAAACCACAATGAGATATCATCTCATGCCAGTTAGAATGGTGATCATTAAAAGTCAGGAAACAACAGATGCTGGAGAGGATGTGGAGAAATAGGAAAGCTTTTACACTGCTGGTGAGAATTTCAATTAGTTCAACCCAGTGTGGTAATTCCTCAAGGATCTAAAACTAGAAATACCATTTTACCCAGCAACCCCAATTACTAGGTGTATACCCAAAGGATTATAGATAATTCTACTATAGAGATACACGCACTCTTGTGTTTATTGCAGTACTATTCACAATAGCAAAGACTTGGAACTAACCCAAATGCCCAT
>NW_016907577.1:0-448 GCF_001698545.2 Rhinopithecus bieti | reverse complement strand
TGCTCAACAAAATAAAAGAGGACACAAATAAATGGAAGAACATTCCATGCTCATGGACAGAAGAATCAATATCATGAAAATGGCCATATTGCCCTAGGTAATCTATAGATTCAATTCCATCCCCATTAAGCTACCAATGACTTTCTTCACAGAATTGGGAAAACTACTTTAAAGTTCATATGGAACCAAAAAAGAGCTCACATTGCCAAGACAATCCTAAGCCAAAAGAACAAAGCTGGAGGCATCACGCTACCTGACTTCAAACTATACCACAATGCTACAGTAACCAAAACAGCATGGTACTGTTACCAAAACAGAGATATATACCAATGGAACAGATCAGAGCCCTTAGAAATCATACCACATGTCTACAATCACCCAATCTTTGAAAACCTGACAAAAGCAAGAAATAGGGAACGGATTCCCTATTTAATAAATGGTGCTGGGA
>NW_016907576.1:0-3958 GCF_001698545.2 Rhinopithecus bieti | reverse complement strand
GTTCTTCCATTTGTTTGTGTCCTCTTTCATTTCATTGAGCAGTGGGGTTTGTAGTTCTTCTTGAAGAGGTCCTTCACATCCCTTATAAGTTGGATTCCTAGGTATTTTATTCTCTTTGAAGCAGTTGTGAATGGGAGTTCACTCATGATTTGACTCTGTTTGTCTGTTATTGGTGCATAGAAATGCTTGTGATTTTGCACATTGATTTTGTATCCTGAGACTTCGCTGAAGTTGCTTATCAGCTTAAGGAGATTTGGGGCTGAGAGTATGGGGTTTTCTAAATATAGAATCATGTCATCTGCAACAGGGACAATTTGACTTCCTCCTTTCCTAATCGAATACCTTTTATTTCTCCTGCCTGATGCGATTCCTCAGGGTTCTAGAACTAGAAATACCATTTGACCCAGCGATCCCCTTACTGAGTATATACCCAAAGGATTATAAATCATGCTGCTATAGAGATACATGCACATGTATGTTTATTGCAGCACTATTCACAATAGCAAAGACTTGGAATCAACCCAAATGTCCATCAGTGATAGACTGGATTAAGAAAATGTGGCATATATACACCATGGAATACTATGCAGCCATAAAAAAGGATGAGTTCATGTTCTTTGTAGGGACATGGAAGAAGCTGGAAACCATCATTCTCAGCAAACTATCACAATGACAGAAAACCAAACACTGCATGTTCTCACTCATAGGGGAGAATTGAACAATGAGAACACTTGGACACAGGGAGGGGAACATCACACATTGGAGCCTGTCATGGGGTGGAAGGAGTGGGGAGGGATAGCATTAGGAGAAATACCTAATGTAAATGATGAGTTAATGGGTGCAGCACACCAACATAGCACATGTATACATATGTACAAACTGTACATTGTACACATGTACCCTAGAACTTAAAGTATAATAAAAAAGAAAACTAGCATATAATTAATAATCATGTATTTTCCATGTTCTTAAGCTCTAAAGAATATTTTTTATTCTAAAATGGAAAGGAATGTTTTAGCTTTGGAAATTTGGGAACCATTGACAGTATATTGGAAGTTGTTAATCAAAAGATATTGCTACTTCTAGGAAGCTGGAGTAAATATACTTTTCCCTGTTCCTCTCTCAATTACAACTTAAAACTTTGGTCATGATACATAAAACCAATGTAAAATGCAATGGAATGAACAAAGGCACATTGTCTAAATAATTTGGGACTAGAGCAATGAAGTGATATATTCCCTGGGTTATCTTTTACCTTATATATCCTACATGTGCTTGGAACTGGAGAAGCTGACAATCTAGAAATGCCAGGAAATACAAAATTAAAGTGCCCCAACGCAAGTCTGCTGTCTCTAATCAAAGGGCTAAGAAAGGGCAACTTCACAAGACAAAACACTGGTAGAAAATAACCACTCAGTGTTCAGTCAAACAGCACAGAAAATACTTTGGTGCCCATCCATGCCAACAAAGGTTGGTTGGGGAGCCTAGATTTCCACTGTCATGAGGCTTTAACAAAGTACCCCAATACTCCTACTGTGGTAGTATCAAAGAAGGCTATGTGGGCACCCAAAACATTCATCCTCCATGTCAGATCACAGGCACACTCCTATCCCCAACAATGTCAGTGGAGACAATGTGGAAATTCTGAACTTCCACTCATATTCAGCAGTAGAGAAGTGCTCCCTCTCCCACTGCTTGTGTGGAATAAGAGAGAGTCCAGTGGAGAGCCAGGATTTTCACCATTACCAGGTGGTAATGAAGTCAACTCCATTGTAGAGTCAGTAGAGATGATATGAAGAACTGGAAGTCCCATCCCCATTCAGCAGTAATGCGGGCCTCCCTCCTTCAAGTGTCAACAATGGCCGAATATGAAACCTAGACTTCTACCCCTATCTGACAATGACAAGTCAGTTCTCTGCTCCCCTTCCTCTGCCAGACTGATGTTGGAAAATCCAGCTGAAAATTAAGATCTAGAGTATCACATAACAATTTAAAAGTCTAATTTTAACAAATCATTTGCCATGTGAAGAACCAGAAGGATTCCAAACTGAATGGGGAGAGGGGAAGAGACAGGAAATAGATACCAACATTGAAAGGGCAGACATATCAATTATACACAAAGATTATAAGGTTGCCATGATAAAATGCTTCAACTAGCAATTACAATCCAGCTTAAAAAATGGAAAATTATCAAGTCTCACTAAAGGAATGGAAAGTCTCAGCAAATAGATGTGAGATATAAAGACCAAACTGAAATTTTAGAACTGAAGAAATACAATAACCAAAATAAAATGCTTAGCAAATGTGTAAAACATCAGAATAAAGAGGACAAAGGAAAGATCAGTGAGATGTAAAATAGAATAGAAATGATATGACCTGAACAGATAAAATAGGCTGAATAAAATGGACAATATATAGTTTCAAATAGCTAGAAGGATATTGAATGTCCCTAGTACAAAGAAATGATAAATGTTTCAGATGATGAATATGCTAATTACCCCGATCAGATACATTCATTGTATGTATCAAAACATCAGTGTGTACCCCATAAATACCTACAATTGTAATTGTTAAAACAGTAGCAGGGATCTGTGGGACTATAACAAAATGGCGTTCATGTCACTAGAGTACTTGGAAAGGAGGAAAGGATGGGCTAGAAAATATACAGAGTTAATGGCTGAGAGTAAAGGTCCACCAAGAGCATCCTGCTGCTGAGCCAAGATGGCTGACTTGATGCAGCCAAGAAGAGCTTCCTCCACTGACAGACCAGACCCTCAAGAAGACTAGCCCACTCTGAGCAGATATTCAGAAGAAAGGTATTGAAAGTAGATGGAGGGAGGGTGCAGACCTTGGGCTGAAGGGAGAGGAAGCTAGGAACTCTGCGCAGGGTTGCTGAGCACTAGGACTCATTCCTGGTCCTTGGCAGCTTCTGGGGAAGGGTTGAATTAAATAAGCATGGAGTGACTCACTGTCACCACAGACCTCCAGAATCTTAGCTGCAGAAGACCCCACAACCCTCATGGACATTTCAGTTGACAGAGGGAGCTGCTCAGGGAGTTGACAGAAACAGGACTCCAGCCTGTGCAGACCCCAGAGTGTTTGGTGCCAGAATGGTTGCAGTGGTGCACAGCCAGGATTACCCAAACCTAAGGCTTGCCACACTCTTCAAGGTGTCATTGGCCTTTGTTGACTGTTAGACCTGGACACAGCAGGGCAGTCTTGCCTGTGAGATGTGGCCAGTCTGATCTTAATGCCTCATTGCCTGCCAGCCTTGCCCACGGTTCCTTCCTGGCTATACCTGCTCAGCCTCGGATGCCAAACCAAGGTACTTTCAGGCACCTGCTACCATAAGCCCCTTGCAGGCAGGCCCTGCCTAACTGTAGATTGGCCCCTGCCAGTGCATGCCCACCCATAGCCTCCTGCCACCACATTGCACGTGTTCACCTGCAGCTACCCCACAATCTCATTTATAATAGCCAGAAAAGGATAAAATACCTGGGAATACAGCTAGCCAGGGATGTGAAAGATCTCTAAATGAGAATTATCAAACACTGCAGAAAGAAATTGGAGACAGGGAAAACATTAAATGTTCATGGGTAGGAAGCATCAGTATTGTTAAAATGGCCAAAGTGCCCAAAGCAGTTTATAGATTCAATGCCATTTCTATTAAACTACTGACTTTTTTTCACAGAATGATAAAACAACTTTTAGAAGAAAACAACTTCTAAAATTCACAGGAAACCAAAGAATAGCCAGTAGAGAAAAGCAATCCTAAGCAAAAGAACAAAGTGGGGGGCATTATACTACCTGACTTAAAACTATACTACAAAGCTACAATAACCTAAATTTGGTGCCACTACAGAAACAGACACACAGAAATAATGCTGTACACCTATAATCATCTTATCTTCTAGATTAAAGACTTAAATGTTAAAGCTAAAATCCTAGAAGAAGACCT
>NW_016907575.1:0-328 GCF_001698545.2 Rhinopithecus bieti | reverse complement strand
GGAAGAGCAGAAAGCAGAAGTTCAGAGATGTGAGAATAGAAGCTCACACTTCTGGATACTTATTCTAGGCCAGATGCTTTTTTAGCATCTCTCTCTCTCTCTCTCTCTTTCTCTCTCTCTCTGTCTCGCTCTCTCTCTCTCCATATATATATAAATATATAATAAAAGACTATATTTTCAAATTATATATATATATGTATATATAATAACAGTCACTTAGTGCTCATAGCAACACTGTCAGATGTGTGTTACTAATGTTATCATCTCTTATTATAGAACAGGAAACTGAGACACATTAAGAGACTAAGGAACTTGCCCAAAGTCACCT
>NW_016907574.1:0-348 GCF_001698545.2 Rhinopithecus bieti | reverse complement strand
GGTTTGTTACATATGTATACATGTGCCGTGTTGGTGTGCCACACCCATTAACTCGTCATTTACATGAGGTATATCTCCTAATGCTATCCCTCCCCTCCCCCCTCCCCATAATAGGCCCTGGTGTGTGATGTTTCCCTTCCTGTGTCCAAGTGATCTCATTGTTCAATTCCCACCTATGAGTGAGAACATGCGGTGTTTGGTTTTCTGTTCTTGTGATAGTTTGCTGAGAATGATGGTTTCCAGCTGCATCCATGTCCCTACAAAGGACACGAACTCATCCTTTTTTATGGCTGCATAGTATTCCATGGTGTATATGTGCCACATTTTCTTAATCCAGTCTGTCACTGA
>NW_016907573.1:0-451 GCF_001698545.2 Rhinopithecus bieti | reverse complement strand
TGTTTTAAGTTACCATGAGCAGTATCAAAGTACTTATGTAGCTAGTTTCTAATACTTTACAGAAAACCCAGTACAATTCCAAGTGCTTATAGCCAACATAAGCATATTTCATATTGGAAATAGTTATCCACATGTTAACAAGAAACTATGGTCCTCAAATATGCCAATTTTAGAGTCTAATAACTACTGTTAGTAACTATATGTTTTGGAATAAGTTATTTACGCAAGCCACACTTCAGCTGAGGTGATCACTAGACATCTGTTTCCAGAGCTTCAACAATGTGTGCAGCAGAAGGACGATCTTTAGGGTCTTCATTAGTGCATACAGAAAAGAGCTCAATTACTTTCTGGTATGATTCATTGAGTTCTTCCATATTAATAGGTGGCCTAGTTCCCAAGGCTGCATAGTATGCTTCATCATCAAAATCACTTTCATCAAAAGTTTTATCTT
>NW_016907572.1:0-486 GCF_001698545.2 Rhinopithecus bieti | reverse complement strand
TTTTTTTTTTTTTTTGAGACGGAATCTCGCTCTGTCACCCAAGCTGGAGTGCACTGGCCAGATCTCAGCTCACTGCAAGCTCTGCCTCCCGGGTTCACGCCATTCTCCTGCCTCAGCCTCCCGAGTAGCTGGGACTACAGGCACCCGCCACCTCGCCCTGCTAGTTTTTTGTATTTTTAGTAGAGACGGGGTTTCACCGTGTTAGCCAGGATGGTCTCAATCTCCTGACCTTGTGATCCGCCTGCCTCGGCCTCCCAAAGTGCTGGGATTACAGGCTTGAGCCACCGCGCCCGGCCTTCAGGAGCTTTTAATGAAGTAAGCCATATTTGCTTGAAGGAGTCAGTGAAGTTACCGACTGATTTGAAAAAACTTATGTGCATGGTGGAATAAGAAGACACTTAGGCAAAGATGTTGTTCAATAACCAGTGACTTTTTTCTGACAAATCTGTGGTCTGCAAATGAGTGCATACAGAACCTTTCCACATA
>NW_016907571.1:0-572 GCF_001698545.2 Rhinopithecus bieti | reverse complement strand
TTTCCAAGATGGCGGCAAGCCTCTTGTTCTCTGACCTCGGGTTCTTGGCCTCACGGATTCCAAGGAATGGAAACTTGGGCCATGCGGTGAGTATTATAGCTCTCTTAGAAGCCGTGGGTCACAGAAGAGAACCGTGGAACCCAGCAACTAGTGTTCAGCTCGATTAGGATGAACCCGGGCACTTAGCCGTGTGGGAAAATGGCGAACCTCTAGCCCAATCGGGGCAGCAATGGGCGCCTCGCTGGATCAGGAGCGCAGCGGACACCCTGTCGGATCCGGAGGGGTGGAAGTCAGTGGCAGGTCTGCGACGGTGACATTCAGCAGTGGTGGACGGCGAGCGAAAGCTCAGCTCTGTAACAAACACGGACCAGAAGGGTGTGCAGTTGCAAGATTTAATAGAGTGAAAACAGAGCTCCCATAAAATGGGAGGGGACCCAAAGGGGTTGCCGCTGCCGGGTTTATATCCCGATCATTGTCCCTCCCTGTGTGCTCTCAGGTGATAGATGATTGGCTATTTCTTTACCTCCTGTTTTAGCCTAATTAGCATTTTAGTGAGCTCTCTTTACTACCTG
>NW_016907570.1:0-1064 GCF_001698545.2 Rhinopithecus bieti | reverse complement strand
AGATAGAGACACAAAAAAAACCCTTCAAAAAATCA
The DNA here is from genome assembly GCF_001698545.2 of Rhinopithecus bieti. Classification (NCBI taxonomy): domain Eukaryota; kingdom Metazoa; phylum Chordata; class Mammalia; order Primates; family Cercopithecidae; genus Rhinopithecus; species Rhinopithecus bieti. The sequence continues at coordinate 1,029 of NW_016907570.1, read as the reverse complement.
AGGAATCCCAGGAGCTGGTTTTGGAAAAGATCAACAAAACTGATAGACCACTAGCAAGACTAATAAAGAAGAAAAGAGAGAAGAATCCAAAAGATGCCATAAAAAATGATAAAGGTGATATCACCACCGATCCCACAGAAATACAAACTACCATCAGAGAATACTATAAACACCTCTATGCAAATAAACTAGAAAATCTAGAAGAAATGGATAAATTCCTGGACAGATACACCCTCCAAGACTAAACCAGGAAGAGGTTGAATCACTGAATAGACTAATAACAGGCTCTAAAATTGAGACAATAATTAATAGCCTACCAAAAAAAAAAGTCCAGAACCAGATGGATTCACAGCCAAATTCTACCAGAGGTACAAACAGGAGCTGGTACCATTCCTTCTGAAACTATTCCAATCAATAGAAAAGTGGGAATCCTCCCTAACTCATTTCATGAGGCCAGCATCATCCTGATAACAAGGCCTGGCAGAGACATGACAAAAAAAGAATTCTAGACCAATATCTCTGGTGAGCATTGATGTGAAAATTCTCAGTCCAGCAGCACATCAAAAGCTTATCCACCAAGATTAAGTTGACTTCATCCCTGGGATGCAAGGCTGGTTCAGCATACACAAATCAATAAATGTAATCTATCACATAAATAGAAGCAAAGACAAAACCACATGATTATCTCAATAGATGCAGAAAAGGCCTTTGACAAAATTCAACAGCCCTTCATGCTAAAACTCTCAATAAACTAGGTATTGATGGAATGTATCTCAAAATAATAAGAGCTACTTATGACAAACCCACAGTCAATATCCTACTGAATGGGCAAAACTGTAAGCATTCCCTTTGAAAACTGGCACAAGACTGGGATGCCTTTCTCACCACTCCTATTCAACATAGTGTTGGAAGTTCTGGCCAGGGAAATCAGGAAAGAGAAAAAAATAAATGGTATTCAATTAGGAAAAGAGGAAGTCAAATTGTCAATGTATGCAGATGACATGATTGTATCTTTAGAAAACACCATCA
>NW_016907569.1:0-574 GCF_001698545.2 Rhinopithecus bieti | reverse complement strand
CCTCACTTCATCTCGGGTTGGGGTGAGTGAGTCCCCGCAGCACTGATATAATGTCCTGTCAGCTGAGAACATTCAGCTTGATTTAGAAAGATAAGGTGGGACATCTCTTGGGCATGGCGTGTGGAGCAGTACCATCCCTCTGTGGCAGCGAGCCAAGCAATAAACCAGAATGTGTAAAACCTGTGTCCCAGAATCACCATTCCTGGAGGAAAAGACTATATTGTCAAGATGCCCACTCCTAAATCAACCCAGACATTCCATCTAGCGTCAAAAAACTAGTAGAACTTTGACATTAATACACTAACCCTCAGGTCTATACAGAAATGTGTAAGAATAACCACAGGCTATAACATGTGGTCATTGAGAGAGAGGAACCCATCAGAACAAATGGAACCAAGTCCAGAAACATGTCTGTCTAGGTGCAAGATGTCAGGCTGTGTATCAGCCAGGGAAGCAGATCACGAGGAGATATTTATTAAGATTTAAAACCAGGCTCCGTAGAGCTCGGGCCTGTAATTCCAGCACTTTGGGAGGCTGAGGTGGGAGGATCACTTGAGCCCAGGAGTTTGAGGCA
>NW_016907568.1:0-487 GCF_001698545.2 Rhinopithecus bieti | reverse complement strand
CAGACAAAGAGAGAGCTAAATCATGAGTGAACTCCCATTCACACTGGATTCAAAGAGAATAAAATACCTAGGAATGCAACTTACAAGGGATGTGAAGGACCTCTTCAAGGAGAACTACAAACCACTGCTCAACGAAATAAAAGAGGACACAAACAAATGGAAGAATATTCCATGCTCATGGACAGGAAGAATCAACATCATGAAAATGGCCATACTGCCCAAAGTAATTTATAGGTTCAATGCTATCCCCATCAAGCTACCATTGACTTTCTTCACAGAATTGGAAAAGCTACTTTAAATTTCATATGGAACCAAAAAGAGCCCGTATTGTCAAGACAATCCTAAGCAAAAGAACAAACCTGGAGGCATCATACTACCTGACTTCAGACTATACTACAAAGCTACAGTAACCAATACAGCATGGTACTGGTACCAAAACAGATATATGAACCTCGGGAACAGAACAGGGGCCTCAGAAATAACACCA
>NW_016907567.1:0-492 GCF_001698545.2 Rhinopithecus bieti | reverse complement strand
TCTGCCTTAATTTCATTACTTACCCAGTAGTCATTCAGAAGCAGGTTGCCCAGTTTCCATGTAGTTGTGCAGTTTGGAGTGAGTTTCTCAATCCTGAGTTCTGATTTGATTGCACTGTGGTCTGAGGGGCTATTTGTTATGATTTCCATTCTTTTGCCTTTGCTAAGGAGTGCTTTATTTCCAATTATGTGGCCAATTTTAGAATAAGTGTGATGTGGTGCTGAGAAGAATGTATATTCTATTGATTTGGGGTGGAGAGTTCTGTAGATGTCTATTAGGTCTGCTTGGTCCAGAGCTGAGTTCAAGTCCTAAATATCCTTGTTAATTTTCTGTCTCGTTGATCTAATATTGACAGTGGGGTGTTGAAGTCTCCCACTGTTATTGTGTGGGAGTCTAAGTCTCTTTGTAGGTCTCTAAGTACTTGCTTTATGAATCCGGGTGCTCTTGTATTGGGTACATATATATTTAGGATAGTTAGCTCTTCTTGTTGCA
>NW_016907566.1:0-487 GCF_001698545.2 Rhinopithecus bieti | reverse complement strand
ATGAATTCACAAATCACAAAGCAGTTTCTCAGAAAGCTTCTTTCTAGTTTTGTCTGAGATTATGTCCTTTTCACCATTTGCCTCAATGCACTTGTGAGTATCACTTTGCAGATTCCAGAAAATAGTGTTAACAAATGTCTCCATGAAAATAAAGGGGTAAATGTGTGAGATGAATTCACACATCACAAAGCAGTTTCTGAGAAAGCTTCTTTTGTTTTATGTCTGGGGATATTTCCTTTGTCACCATATTCTTCAATAAGTTCCCAAATATACTATTATGGATTCCACGAAAACAGTGTTATCAAACTGTTCAATGAAAACAACAGTGTATCTCTGTGAGATGAATTCACATATCCAAAAGTAGTTTCTCAGAAATATTCTTTCTAGTTTTATCTGAGGATATTTCCTTTTTTACCATAGGCCTCAATGCACTCCAGAATATCCCTCTCTGTGAGATGAATTCTCACATCACAAAGAAGTTTCTCAG
>NW_016907565.1:0-492 GCF_001698545.2 Rhinopithecus bieti | reverse complement strand
CCCCTCTCACACTTCGGGCGCTCACGGTTTTTTGACTGTCTTATGGAGCCTGCAGAGGCAATCCACTTCTTTCCAAGGGTCTGTGGATTCTCTTGGTTTTCCCGCTATGTTCCTGCCGTATTTCTTGGAGTAAAAGTTCACAACGTGAGTCTCCACATGCTGCTCTGTTTGTCTAAATGGGAGCTGCAAGTTAGTCCTGCCTCCTATCTGCCATTTTTTTTTTTCATGTTCTTTGGTTTTCTTTTAATTATCTTTAGTCTTGTGATCACCCATAATTTTAAAATTTGAGTATAGCTGCACTACTTTCATCCTTTTAAGTTGGCAAAACACCATTCCCAGTCACAAATACACAGTTCTACAGCTTTATGTTTCTGAATGGCTGTTTAAAGACAATCCTAAATTATAACTTAGTTTGACTTAGACTGTAAAGAATTCAAGAGTGAAGTTTAACTTGCTACTATTTTAAAAGCATGTGACCTTATAGATTTGTGA
>NW_016907564.1:0-330 GCF_001698545.2 Rhinopithecus bieti | reverse complement strand
TCATTTCGCAGCTGTGTGATTCTGGGCAAATCCCTTCCTTTCAGCCTCAGTTCCCTTATTGGGAAGATGGGTTAATAATAATTCCTGCCTTGTTATGGTTTGGCTGTGTCCCCATCCAAATCTCAACTTGAATTGTATCTTCCAGAATTCCCACACGTTGTGGGAGGTACCCAAGGAGAGGTAATTGAATTATGGGGCTGGTCTTTCCTGTGCTTTTCTAATGATAGTGAATAAGTCTCATGAGATACGATGGGTTTATCAGGGGTTTCTCCTTTTGCTTCTCTCATTTTCCTCTGCTGCTGCCAATGTAAGAAGTTCCTTTCACCTCTC
>NW_016907563.1:0-3784 GCF_001698545.2 Rhinopithecus bieti | reverse complement strand
AAAGTCTAGTGATTTTATTTTTTGTTAAAATTCTAAAACTTTGAAAGAATGAAAATTTGTCTCATTTTATTAATTAAACTGCTTGTCTCTGAATCCATCTTGCTTTCACATTCCTTATTATGTGGTTGTAAGCCAGAATGGCAAGGACTGTCTTTTCCTTTGACACATGTAAATGCATACTATTCTTCCTCCTATGCCAATGGTAAATTAACAACAGACTTAGAAACAAAACCAGGTGTCCTGATACTCTGTTCCTGTTTTAAGCTATGTTCCCCAACAGCATATGCCTTCATTTACTTAAATCAAACGAAGACGTGCATTTAAAGGCTTCTAGGAGAAAACAACTTCTATTACATGTAAAATGGAAATAAGTTCACTTGGCTCTCTTGGCTTCCTAAAGTGGGCAGAAAATTGATGTTTTGCTGTTTATGAAAAGCATTTCATGATTCTCAAATGAACAGTATTGTGTCAAGTTTAGGGTTTAGGGTTGTTAACTTGAATAAATCCCTGGAAATAATTCTTAAATTACCTCACTCAGCTGGGCTTGAGCTGCACGATATTCTTGAACCAAATTCTCAAGCTGATTGTTGATGTACTTTTCTCGGCTGCCGATCTTTTCCAAAGTCCTAGTAATTTCATTATGGAGTTTGTCCAAAATCCCTAGAAATTCCATGGAATTTGCAGACAGAAGAACTCACAAACATATTTTTTCAAAATAGTTAAAATGGGTTAAATCTCAATCCATTCTACAAATAATCAACTACATGTGCAAAAGAAGACACCTTGAAATTTTCAATAGCATAAAATGTCTGTGATGAGAAATATTTTAATCACACTTAGAAGAATTTTAGAATAAAATGCACCTGGCAGTGTTAGTCAATTCATTTGTCATTATACATGCTATAAAATTTATGTGACTATAATTAGCATTATATAACATTCACAATCAAAGTAGGTAAGGGAATAACATGAGTTTCCTATAGCACAATTCAAAGGTGACTGAAATATTCCAATTGGAAATAGATCCCTAAGCCTATAGCTCTAGCCTGGGACACATAACTTCTCAGTCTAGCTTTGCTTCTTTGTGACATTCTCCAAAGTCCCTATTTCTGGCAGGGCAACAAGCCTGCGGAGGCTGTAAGTTCTAGACATTTCTGGCCTGGTGTTCTCTCCTCCCTTAAGATTCAGAGAGGAAAGAATGATGAAATGTTTCTAATATATGTATTACCTATATATTATACATATATATCTTATATATATACATATATAGCTTTTACTAACATGTAAGTTAGCTTTCTTCAGTTGGCTTAAATGTAAGGTCAGTTGAAATGTAATATGGTACATTCAATTAGTAAGCTCCTTAAAGACAAAATTGTGTCTTTTCTTCTTTCATGTTCTCTTATAACAGGTGTTCCACAGATGAGTAAATGTACATTGATTCACCTAAAGTAATTCATATACCTTGGTCTCCTTTAGAGCAGACTCAATTCCACTTTTGTGCTGGTGCATTTGGTCAACATGGATTCTCCAATCCTACAGGCATAGAGCACATAGAAATAATGTAAAAAATACTACATTTCCTTCTTTCCCCTACTTCTTGTGAAGTTGTAACCTTTAATTACTTTGGTTCCTGCCCTATTTCAGGTGGGAGAGTCCTATTTATAGCTTCCAATCAGATTATAAAGAAATATGTGTAGAGCACTTTAGGATAAAAGGCTCTAAATAAATGTAAATTATTTTACATGTTCACAGAGTGATGTCTGACAATTTAAATACAAATTATTCCTGCAATGCTGGTGGTTAATATTTATGACTACCCATCAAAACGAAAAAAAAAAATTCTAATTACTAGAAAAGAACGATTTGTTTAAGCAGTTACAATTCCGTTTGCCAAAAGCAATTCTGAACTCAAATATCATATATCAAAGATTAGTTTGTCCCTTGGAAATGAAAATGGGGCCCTCATCTTCAAGAAGCCTTTTGAGTCTCTTTCTTAATAAAGGAAGTTTATAATAATTATTGGAGTTCATGTATTTTAAAATATCATCTATTACTATTAGACTGATCTGAATTAGTGTGCAAATCTGAAATCTACATCAACATTTTAATTTCCTACAAAACATATTAAAATATTTCAGTTTACTACAAAGTAATAATTTTTTATTTTATTTTATTTTACTTTAAGTTCTGGGATACATGTGCTGAATGTGCACGTTTGTTACATAGCTATGCATGTGCCATGGTGGTTTGCTGCACCCATCAACCTGTCATCTAGGTTTTAAGCCCTGCATGCATTAGGTATTTGTCCTACTGCTCTCACTCCCCATCCCCATCCCCAACAGGCCTCGTGTGTGATGTTCCCCTCCCTGTGTCCATGTGTTCTCACTGTTCAACTCTCACTTATGAGTGAGAACATGTGGTGTTTGGCTTTCTGTTCCTGTGTTAGTTTGCTGAGAATGATGGTTCCCAGCTTCATCCATGTCCCTGCAAAGGACAGGAACTCATTCTTTTTTATGGCTGCATGGTATTCCACAGTGTATATTTTCTTTATCCAGCCTATCATTGATGCAGATTTGGGTTAGTTCCAAGTCTTTGCTATTGTAAATAGTGTTGCAATAAACATATATGTGCATGTGTCTTTATAGTAAAATGACTTATAATCCTTTGGGTATATACCCAGTAATGGGACTGCTGGGTCAAATGGTATTTCTGGTTCTAGATCCTTGAGGAATTGCCACACTGTCTTCCACAATGGTTGAACTAATTTACACTCCCACACTCCCACCAACAGTGTAAAAGTGTTCCTACTCTCCACATCCTCTCTAGCATCTGTTGTTTCCAGACTTTTGATCACTACTCTAACTGGCATGAGATGGTATCTCATTGTGGTTTTGATTTGCATTGCTCTAATGAACAGTGGTGATGAGCTTTTTTTCATGTTTTTTGGCCACATACATGTCTTCTTTTGAGAAGTGTCGGTTCATATCCTTTGCCCACTTTTGATTTTTTTTTTTTCTTGAAATTTGTCTAAGCTCCTTGTAGATTCTGGATACTAGACTTTTGTCAGATGGATAGATTGCAAAATTTTCTCCCATTCTCTAGGCTGCCTATTCACTTGGATGACAGTTTCTTTTGCTATGCAGAAGCTCTTTAGTTTAATTAGAGGCTATTTGTCAATTTTGGCTTTTGTTAACATTGCTTTTGGTGTTTTAGTCATGAAGTCTTTGCCCATGCCTATGTCCTGAATGGTATTGCCTAGGTTTTCTTCTTGGGTTTCTGTGGTTTTAGGTTTTACATTTAAGTCTTTAGACCATCTTGAGCTAATTTTGTATAAGGTGTAAGGAAGGGGTACAGTTTCTGTTTTCTGTATATGGGTAGCCAGTTTTATCCCTGATCAATATCAATGTGAAAATCCTCAATAAAATACTGGCAAACCGAATCCAGCAGCACATCAAAAGCTTATCCACCATGATCAAGTCGGTTTCAGTCCCAGGATGCAAGGCTGGTTCAACATACACAAATCAATAAATGTAATCCATCATATAAACAGAACCAATGACAAAAACCACATGATTATCTCAATAGATGCAGAAAAGGCCTTTGATAAAATTCAACTCTTTCATGCTAAAAACTCTCAATAAACTCGGTATTGATGGAACATATCTCAAAATAATAAGAGCTATTTATGACAAACTCATTGCCAATATCATACTGAATGGGCAAAAGCTGGAAGCATTCCCTTTGAAAACCGGCAAAAGACAAGGATGCCCTCTCTCCCCACTCC
>NW_016907562.1:0-347 GCF_001698545.2 Rhinopithecus bieti | reverse complement strand
GGTTGCATAGGGCGTTATTCGGACATTTATTTATTTGTTTATTTATTTATTTATTTATTTTGAGATGGAGTCTTGCTCTGCTTCCCAGGCTGGAGTGCTGTGGCCGTATCTTAGCTCACTGCAAGCTCCGCCTCCGGGGTTGACGCCATTCTCCTGTCTCAGCCTCCCGAGTAGCTAGGACTACAGGCGCCCGCCTCGTCGCCCGGCTGGTTTTTTGTATTTTTTTTTTAGTAGAGACGGGGTTTCACCGTATTAGCCAGGATGGTCTCGATCACCTGACCTCGTGATCCACCCGTCTCGGCCTCCCAAAGTGCTGGGATTACAGGCTTGAGCCACCGCGCCCGGCC
>NW_016907561.1:0-289 GCF_001698545.2 Rhinopithecus bieti | reverse complement strand
GGATACCGGCTCACCGCAACCTCCGCCTGACGGGTTCAAGCGATTCTCCTGCCTCAGCCTCCCGGGTAGCTAGGACTACAGACGCCGCCACCTCGCCCGGCTAGTTTTTTGTAGTTTTTAGTAGAGACGGGGTTTCACCGTGTTAGCCAGGATGGTCTCGATCTCCTGACCTTGTGATCCGCCCGTCTCGGCCTCCCAAAGTGCTGGGATTACAGGCTTGAGCCACCGCGCCCGGCCGATATTAAGTTTTTTAAGTCGTGGTAACACATTGATTCATTTAACGTTTCTT
>NW_016907560.1:0-571 GCF_001698545.2 Rhinopithecus bieti | reverse complement strand
CGTACCCCACTAGGTGCAGACTGACACCTCACACCTCATACGGCTGGGTACACCTCTGAGACAAAGCTTCCACAGCAAGAATCAGACAGCAACACATGCTATTCAGCAATATTCTATCTTCTGCAGTCTCCACTGCTGTACCCAGGCAAACAGGGTCTGGAGTGGGCCTTAAACAAACTCCAACAGACCTGCAGCTGAGGGTCCTGACTGTTAGAAGGAAAACTAACAAACAGAAAGGACACCCACACCAAAATCCATCAGTACGTCACCATCATCAAAGACCAAAGGCAGATAAAACCACAAAGATGGGGAAAAGCAATGCAGAAAAGCTGGAAATTCAAAAAATCAGAGAACATCTCCCCTCCAAAGGAACTCAGCTCATCACCAGCAATGGAACAAAGTTGGTTGGAGAATGACTTTGACGAGTTGAGAGAAGAAGGTTTCCGTCAATCAAACTTCTCAGAGCTAAAGGAGGAACTATGTACCCAGCGCAAAGAAACTAAAACTTTGAAAAAAGAATGGAAGAATGGATACCTAGAATAATCAATGCAGAGAAGTCCATAAATGAACT
>NW_016907559.1:0-1596 GCF_001698545.2 Rhinopithecus bieti | reverse complement strand
AAGACAAGAAATAACTAAGAACAGAGCCAAAATGAAGGAAACAGAGACATGAAAAACCCTTCAAAAAAAATCAATGAATCCAGAAGCTTTTTTTTAAAAAAAAAAAAAAAAAAAAAATCAAAAAAATAGACCACTAGCCAAACTAATAAAGAAGAAAAGAGAGAAGAATCAAATAGATGCATTAAAAAAATAATAAAGGGAATATCACCACCAATCCCACAGAGATACAAACTACCATCAGGGAATACTATAAACACCTCTACAAAATAAACTAGAAAATCTAGAAGAAACTGATAAATTCCTGCACACATACACCCTCCCAGGTCTAAACCAGAAAGAAGTTGAATCCCTGAATAGACCAATAAGAAGTTCTGAAATTGACACACTAATTAATAGCCTACCAACCAAAAAAGTCCAAGACGAGATGGATTCACAGTGGAGTTCTATCAGAGGTACAAAGAGGAGCTGGTACCATTCCTTCTGAAACTATTCCAAACAACAGAAAAGAGAGAATCCTCCCTAATTCATTTTATGAGGCCAACATCATCCTGATATCAAAACCTGGCAGACACACAACAACTAAAGAAAATTTCAGGCCAATATCCCTGATGAACATCGATGCAAAATCCTCAATAAAATACTGGCAAACCGAATCCACAGCACATCAAGAAGCTTATCCAACACAATCAAGTTGGCTTCATCCCTAGGATACAAGGGTGGTTCAACAAACACAAATCAATAAACATAATCCATCACATAAACGGAACCAAAGACAAAACCACATGATTATATCAATAGATGCAGAAAAGGCCTTTGAAAAAAATTCAACACCCCTTCAGCTGAAAACTCTCAATAAACTAGGTATTGATGGAACGTATCTCAAAATAATAAGAGCTATTTATGACAAACCCACAGCCAATATCATACTGAATGGGCAAAAGCTGGAAACCTTCCCTTTGAAAACCGGCACAAGACAAGGATGCCCTCTCTCACAACTCCTATTCAACATACTATTGGAAGTTCTGGTCAGGGCCATCAGGCAAGAGAAGGAAATAAAGGGTATTCAAATAGGAAAAGAGGAAGTCACATGGTCTCTGTTTGCAGATGATATAATTGTATATTTAGAAAACCCCATCATCTCAGTCCAAAATCTCCTTAAGCTGATAAGCAACTTCAGCAAAATCTTAGGATACAAAATGAATGTGCAAAATCACAAGCATTCCGTACACCAATAATAGACAAACAGAGAGCCAAATCATGAGTGAACTCCCATTCACAATTACTACAGTGAGAATAAAATAACTTAGAATACAACTTACAAGGGATGTGAAGGACCTCTTCAAGAAGAACTACAAACCATTGCTCAAGTAAATAAGAGATGACACAAATAAATAGAAAACATCCCATACTCACGGATAGGAAGAATCAATATTGTGAAAATGGCCATACTGCCCAAAGTTATTTATAGATTCAATGCTATCCCCATCAAGCTACCATTGACTTTCTTCACAGAATTAGCAAATACTACTTTAAATTTCATATGGAAGCAAAAAAGAGCCCGCATAACCAAGACAATCCTAAGCAAAAAGAACAAAG
>NW_016907558.1:0-349 GCF_001698545.2 Rhinopithecus bieti | reverse complement strand
TCTGACACCATGGTCAACTCCTGTTGTGGCTCTGTGTGCTCTGACCAGGGCTGTGGCCTAGAGAACTGCTGTCGTCCCAGCTGCTGCCAGACCACCTGCTGCAGGACCACCTGCTGCCGCCCCAGCTGCTGTGTGTCCAGCTGCTGCAGGCCCCAGTGCTGCCAATCTGTGTGCTGCCAGCCCACCTGCTGCCGCCCCAGCTGCTGCCAGACCACCTGCTGCAGGACCACCTGCTGCCGCCCCAGTTGCTGTGTGTCCAGCTGCTGCAGACCCCAGTGCTGCCAGACTACCTGCTGTAGGACCACCTGCTGCCGCCCCAGCTGCTGCAGGCCCCAGTGTTGCCAGTCTG
>NW_016907557.1:0-348 GCF_001698545.2 Rhinopithecus bieti | reverse complement strand
TTCAGGCCAACTCAAATGTTCAGTCCAAACAAGATCTGATAAATGCAGTTCTTAATTAAGTGTGGTTTACTTCACAGAATACAGTAAATAACAAAGCAAACCTTAAAGTTCACTGGCCTCCTATCTAACTCAGAGAAGAGAGAGCTGACAACAACAAAAAACTCAAACCAACTAACTCAGTGTCACATGGTTAATAAGAGAGCCCAAACTAGAATCATTATTTCCTTAAGTCTCAGTTTTAAATAACAATAAAATGTTTAAGAATAGTCCATAGAGGAATAGGAACAGCTCCATAAATCATGCTGCTATAAAGACACATGCACACGTATGTTTATTGCAGCACTATTC
>NW_016907556.1:0-348 GCF_001698545.2 Rhinopithecus bieti | reverse complement strand
GTTTCTACTTCTTCTCCGCATAGACAATATTGACTGGAAGTTTCTTAGAGTAGAATTTGAACTACAAGAGAAATAGAAATAACAGAGTAATTATTCAAGAATTTTGTCAAGAAAAGAGAAATCAAGTATTTCCTAGAGAGGCAGAGGAAGAGCTGAATTTACATTTCTATTTAAATCTCTGTAAAATAAAATATTAATGTCCATAATATTATGCAATTCTCAGTGTACATTGGTGTGCTCCTGTGGTTTTGTTTTGACTGCCCCTTGTTTTACATTTCAAATAATAGGAACTAAGTAGGATTTTGCCTGTCTGCAGTCTTCACATATAGCTAGACTCTGTTTACACAA
>NW_016907555.1:0-2023 GCF_001698545.2 Rhinopithecus bieti | reverse complement strand
CCATTCCTCAGCAGCATGAACTGGAACTGAGTGAAGAGAAATGTTTTCTCCTTAAAGATTGAATAAAATGCATGCTTTTCATTAGTGGCAAATGTTATTTTGCCTTAAGCACACAATTGAGAAATTTTCCATTTAGTGGTTTTGCTGGTAAACCCACATTTGTTTGTTTGTTTTCATCTGAAAATGTATTTACATGATTCTTGAAAATAATTTTTTGACTATCAAGTTATATTTGTGACAGCATATTTGAAATTGCTAGCTACCATTTGATAATTACTGCTAAAAGTTATTTGAGAAAAGAAACCAGTGTTCTATGATTCTAACTCTTCTTCTTTGAAAGAAATTTGTCTTTTTTTATTCCTACAGAGGCCTTGTAATCTCTTCGACTGGCCTTATTTTGTACAATTTAATGTATTAGGTTTTATGTATGATTTATGATACATTTGTTTATTTTCATTATCACAAAATAAAAAAACCTGAGCGGTTGCCATGTTGAAGCCTGACACTAGATGGCAACAAAGATCCACAAAAGAGACCTCACCGTGATTTTAGAAATATGGGGAATGTAAGGGTGACAGTGTCCTATTGTCAACAGGGAGCCTCCAAGTTTGAAATGGGATCTCATGTGTGACTTGGAGCACTTGGGAGGAGCTGTCAGTGTGCTGAGGTGTGAGGAAACCCACTCTGTTTTCTGTGCTCTGAAACTGGAAGCAGGGCCTAGCCCCTCACTGCCTTGGCTGTATCCATCTGCTACGAACTGAATTGTGTTCCCAAATTCATATTGGAGCTCTAATCCCCAAAGTGGCTGTAGGAAGCAATGGAGGTTATAAGAAGGTAATTGAGGTTAACTGGGGCCATGAGGGTGAGGTCCTGATCCAGTAGGATTAGTGTTCTTAGAAGAACAGAACCAGAGAGCTCTTCTTTTTTTTCTCTTTCTCTAACCTTCACTCTGCCCCACTTGCCTGACTATGGAAAGGCCATGTGAAAGCATGGTAAGAAGGTGGTATCTGCAAATCAGGAAGAATGTCCTTAGCAGAAAGTGAACCCTTCTGGACCTTGATCTTGGAGTTTTGGGCACTAGAAATGTGAACATAAATGTCTACGGTTTAAGCTGTTCTGCCCAAACTACTTTGGTGTGGCAGTGCAAGAATATTAGTCTACTGTCCCCATCCTGTCTTAGCAGGATCAGCCTCAGGAGGTCCTTATGGACATGGAGACTCAGCTTTGCTCCTCTTACTCCTGCTGTTCGGACTCTTTTGTAATGAGGGAGGCCTCAGGCTTCATCCTCGGAGTGTTTGCATTACACAGAAATGCTTCTGTGAAGATGAGGTTGTTAGCCTGTTTTGTTTTCTGAACAGAATTTCATCAACCTGAATGAACTACTTGCTTGGTATTCATATTGGGGATGTTCACATTCGTCCCTCATTTAGATGCCATTGGAGACATTTGTGGACCTCATCTCCAGTCTCCTCAGTGTGTCTCAGCAGAGAGGGTCACTGTCTCCTACAGAGCTCACCCATAGTATTAACTGTGTCCTAGACTAGCACCAGGAGACATGAGGCTCAGCCCTGAGCTTTTGCTGGCTCATGCTGCCCCTGGACAGGATGTCTTCCTGAGTCAGGGGCAGAGAGTTCAGACAGATGTGACTCTGGCCATTAGCAGCTGAGCTGCCTTCATGACACCCCATTGTGGACCGAGTCCCAGCAGCGCTTGAGCCGTGAAAGCTGGGCAGAGACATCCCACATAACCCCAGCCAGAGGGGAGGCTGCCAATGGCCCGTGGGGTGGATATGTCCTGTGACCATGCAGCCACTGAGCCATGTGCGCTGCCCTGTCTGACAGAGTCCATCAGGGAGTGACTCTCCAAGCTGTGTCATGGGGATGAAGCATTCCTCCACTTGGTGTCCAGATCCACTAACCATCTCCTCTGCACTTGTGGCTGTGTGTTCTCCAGACCCCGGGACACTGCATGTCCCCATCAATGGGCAGGTCACTGCTCCAACCAGTATGAACATATTGGTGGG
>NW_016907554.1:0-937 GCF_001698545.2 Rhinopithecus bieti | reverse complement strand
CATTTATTGATTTGCATATGTTGAACCAGCCTTGTGTCCCAGGGATGAAGCCAACTTGATCATGGTGGGTAAGTTTTTTGATATGCTGCTGAATTTGGTTTGCCAGTATTTTATTGAGGTTTTGCATCAATGTTCATCAGGGATATTCGTCTAAAATTCTGTTTTCCTGTTGTGTCTCTGCCCGGTTTTGGTATCAGGATGATGCTGGCCTCATAAAATGAGTTAGGGAGGATTCCCTCTTTTCTATTGATTGCAATAGTTTCAGAAGTAATGACACCAGCTCATCTTTGTACCTCTAGCAGAATTTGACTGAATCTGACTGGTTCTGGACTTTTTTTGGTTGGTAGGCTGTTAATTATTGCCTCAATTTCAGATCCTGTTATTGGTCTATTCAGGAATTCAGCTTCTTCCTGGTTTAGTCTTGGAAGAGTCTATGTGTCCAGGAAATTATCCATTTCTTCTAGATTTTCTAGTTTATTTGCATAGAGGTGTTTATAGTATTCTCTGATGGTAGTTTGTATTTCTGTGGTTTTGGTGGTGATATCCCCTGTATCATTTTTTGTTGCACCTATTAGATTCTTCTCTCTTTTCTTCTTCATTAGTCTTGCTAGCAGTCTATCAATTTTGTTGATCTTTTGAAAAAACCAGCTCCTGGAGTCATTGATTTTTTGAGGGTTTTGTGTCTCTATCTCCTTCAGTTCTGCTCTGATCTTAGTTATTTCTTGCCTTCTGCTAGCTTTTGAATGTGTTTGCTCTTGCTTCTCCAGTTCTTTTAATTGTGACGTTAGGTGTCAATTTTGGATTTTCCTACTTTCTCTTGTGGGCATTTAATGCTATAAATATTCCTCTACACACTGCTTTAAATGTGTCCTGGAGATGTTGTGTCTTTTTTCTCATTCATTTCAAAGAACATCTTTATTTCTGCCTTCATTTCGTT
>NW_016907553.1:0-1396 GCF_001698545.2 Rhinopithecus bieti | reverse complement strand
AAGCCCATCAGACTAACAGCAGATCTGTCAGCATAAACCCTACAAGCCAGAAGACAGTGGGGCCAATATTCAACATTCTTAAAATAATTTTCAACCCAGAATTTCATATCCAGCCAAACTAAGCTTCATAAGCGAAGGAGAAATAAAATCCTTTACAGACAATCAAATGCTGAGAGATTTTGTTACCACCAGGCCTGCCTTGCAAGAGCGCCTGAAGGTAGCACTGAATATGGAAAGGAAAAAACAGTACCAGCCACTGCAAAACATACCAAATTGTAAAGACCATGGACACTATGAAGAAACTGCATCAACTAACGAGCAAAATAACCAACTAGCCTCATAATGACAGGATAAAATTAACGCATAACAATATTAACCTTAAATGTAAACAGGCTAAATGCCAGAATTAAAAGACACAGATGGGCAAACTGGATAAAGGGTCAAGACCCATTGGTGTGCCACATTCAGGAGACCGTCTAATGTGCAAAGACACCCATAGGCTCAAAATAAAGGGATGGAGGAAGATTTATCAAGCAAATGGAAAGCAAAAAAAAAGCAGGGGTTGTAATCCTAGTCTCTGATAAAACAGACTTTAAACAAACATCAAAAAAGACAAGAGCATTACATAATGGTAAAGGGATCAATGCAATAAGAAGAGTTAACTATCCTAAATATATATGCACCCAATACAGGAAACCCAGATTCATAAAGCAAGTTCTTAGAGACTTACAAAGAGACTTAGACTCCCACACAATAGCGGAAGACAAGAAATAACTAAGATTCAGAGCAGAACTGAAGGAGATAGAGACGTAAAACCTTTGAAAAAAAATCAATGAATCCTGGAGCTAGTTTTTTGAAAAGATTAACAAAATACATAGACTGATAGCCAGATTAATAAAGAAGAAAAGAGAGAAGAATTAAATAGATACAATAAAAAATGATAAAGGGGATATCACCACTGATCCCACAGAAATACAAACTACCATCAGAGAATACTATAAACACCTCTATGCAAACAAACTAGAAAATCTAGAAGAAATGGATAAATTCCTGGACACATACACTCTCCCAAGACTAAACCAGGAAGAAGCTGAATCCCTGAATAGACCAATAACAAGTTCTGAAATTGAGAGAGTAATTAATAGCCTACCAACCGAAAAAAGTCTAGGACCAGATGTATTCCCAGCCAAATTCTACCAGAGGTACAGAGGAACTGGTACCATTCCTTCTGAAACTATTCCAAACAAGAGAAAAGAGGGACTCCTCCTTAACTCATTTTATGAGGCCAGCATCATCTGATATCAAAACCTGTCAGAGACACAACAACAAAAAAAGAACATTTTACATCAATATCCCTGATAAACATCAGTGCAAAATCCTCAATAAAATACTGGCA
>NW_016907552.1:0-3787 GCF_001698545.2 Rhinopithecus bieti | reverse complement strand
GGGGAAAGGATTTAGGATTTATGGGGTCAACTAGGTTTATCTAGAAGAGAATAATGGGTTGTGGAGGGAGGTATTGAGGATAGGAGAGTACATGAGTTTGGTACCACAGGGTGGATAGGCAAGACAATTTGGTTGATAAGGTGCAGATCCTGAACTAACCTGTAAGACTTGTCCGGTTTTGGACAGGCAAAATGGGGAATTGTAAGGAGAGCTTATAGGCTTTAAAAGGTCATGCTGTAACGGGCGAGTGATAACAGGCTTTAATCCTCTTAAAGCATGCTGTGGGATGGGATATTGGTGTTGAGCAGGGTAAGGATGATTAGGTTTTAATGGGATGGTAAGGGGTGCGTGATCAGTTACCAAGGAGGCAGTAGAGGTATCCCATACTTGTGGATTAAGGTGGGGAGACACAAGGGGAGGATGTGAAGGAGGCTTTGAACTGGGGAAAAGGTGGCAGTGAGGTGTGGCTGTAGCCTATGAATAATCAGGGAAGCAGATAATGTAGTTAAAATGTCTTGACCTAATAAGGGAGCCGGGCAAGTGGGGATAACTAAAAGGAGTGCATAAAAGAATGCTGTCCAAGTTGGCACCAGAGTTACGGAGTTTTAAGAGGTTTAGAAGCCTAGCTGTCAATACCCACAACTGTTATGGAGGCAAGGGAAACATGCCGTTGAAAAGAAGGTAATGTGGAGTGGGTAGCCTCCGTATTGACTAAGGGGACGGACTTACCTTCCACTGTGAGAGTTACCCAAAGCATCTGTGATGGTCTAGGAGTCTTCCGAGGCAATCGGGCAGTGTCAGTCTTCAGCCACTAAGCCGAGAAGATCTGGGAAGAAGTCAGTCAGAGAGCCTTGGGCTAGAGTTCCAGGGGCTCTGGGAGTGGCCGCCTGACAAGTTGGACAGTCTGATTTCCAGTGGGGTCCCACACAGATGGAACATGGCTTAGGAGGAATCCAGGGCTGCAGGCATTCCTTGGCCCAGTGGCCAGATTTCCAGCACTTGAAGCAAGATCCTGGGGAGGCGGTCCTGGAGGAATGCCTGGTCCCTGCAGTTTAGGCATTTTGAAGTTCTTGTGTGCTGCAGATGTGACTGGGGTTTCTCTCACAGAAGAGGCAAGTAATTGCAACTCTTCTCTATTATTGTACACTTTGAAGGCGAGGTCAATTAAGTCCTGTTGTGGGCTTGAGGGCCAGAATCTAATATTTGGATCTTTTCTAATGTCAGGAGTGGATTGGGTAATAAAATACATATTGAGAATAAGACAGCCTTCTCGCCCCTCTGGGTCTAGGGTGGTAAAGCATCTAAGGATTGTTGCCAAATGGGCCATGCACTAGGCTGGGTTTTCATATTTGACGAAAAGAGCTTAACGCTAACTGATTTGGGAGAGGTCAGATAAAGAAAAAAGAGCATTAACCTTGGCTATGCCTTAAGCTCCAGCCACCTATCTAAGAGGAAATTATTGGGCAGGTGGGGAGGCCTAGTTGCAGAATGAAACTGTAAGCCTGACTGGGTGTGAGGAGCGGAGGTGATAGAAAGATTGTAGGGTTGGGGAGCAGAGGCTGAGGAAGAATTGGGACCTGGCTCGGCCTAGTGAGGAGCAGCCTGGGGAGGAGGGGAGAGGTCAGATGGGTCTGTAGAAAATGAGGATTCACAGGACTCAGAGCTTGGGATGGAGACTGAAGGAACAGACAGGAGAGAAAGAAGAAAGATTTGGGATGAGTCTCATTGGGAGCAGAGATTGGGAAGGGACCAATGTGTAAAAGAATGCCTGGATGTCAGGCACCTCAGATCATTTGCCCATTTTATGACAAGAATTATCTAGATCTTGTAGGATGGATAAATCAAAAGTGCCATTTTCTGGCTATTTGGAATAATTGTCGAGTTTGTATTGGGGCCAAGCAGTGTTTCAGAAGAAAATAAGATGCTTAGGTTTCAGGTCAGGTGTGAATTGCAGAGGTTTTATGTTTTGGGAACACAGGCTAAAGGAGAAAACAGGGGAATGGAGGGTGGAAGCTTGCCCATAGTGAAGGAGGCAAGCCCAGAGAAAAGAGAGGGTAGAGACATGGAGAGGGGACGGGGAGTGGGTGAGCAGTCCTGGGCTGCAATGTGGGTGAGCAGCTAAAGCAGGCATCCGCGCAATTGACTTGCCACCAAGGGAATGTGGGTGAATGACCAAGGCAGGCGTCCCCGCAGTGATCAGACACCAATGGAGTGTAGGTGAATAATCAGGCAGGCATCCCTGCAATGATTAAACACCAAGGGAAGACTGTCTTCCCAAGTCCATGCCCAGTGCCGGAGTTTTGGGTACATGGATAAAATGTGTCTCCTTGTCTCTACTAGAGAGGAAAAGAACTGGAATTGGAAGGACAGGGAGATTGAAGGGTAGCGAGAGAAGCTGGAGAACGGTGAAAAGACCACTTACCAGATTTGAAATTGGTGAGATGCTCCTTGGGCTGGTTGGTCTGAGGACTCGAGGTCATAGGTGGATGTCCTTACGGAGTGAGGGTGAGGACAGGGAACTGGTCTCCCGAAGGAGTCCTCCTGTCCTGGCTCTTCAGCACCTAATGTCACACACGTTCGTGTGGAGAGAGTCCACCAAATAGGCTTTGTGTAAGCAACAAGGCTGTTTATTTTACCTGGGTGCAGGCGGGCTGAGTTTGAGAAAGGAGTCAGCAAAGGGTGGTGGGATTATCATTAGTTCTTATAGGTTTGGGATAGGTGTACAAAGTACATTCTCAAGGATGGGGAGAATATTACAAAGTACCTTCTTAAAGGCGAGGGAGAACATTACAAAGTACCTTCTTAAGGGTGGGGAGACTATATTGTATCAGTTAGGGTGGCACAGGAACAAATCACAATGGTGGAATGTCATCAGTTAAGGCTATTTTCACTTCTTTTGTGGCTCTTCCGTTGCTTCAGGCCATCTGGATGTCTACGTGCAGGTCACAGGGGATATGATGGCTTAGCTTGGGTTCAGAGGCCTGACAAGGAGCTGGTACCATTCCTTCTGAAATGATTCCAAAAAAAATAGAAAATAGAGAATCCTTCCTAACTCATTTTATGAGGCCAGCATCATCCTGATACCAAAATCTGACAGAGGCACAACAAAAAAAGAGACCAATATCCCTAATGAACATTGATGAGAAAATCTTCAATAAAATACTGGCTAACCAAATTCAGCAGCATATCAAAAGCTTATCCACCATGATCAAGTTGGCTTCATCCCTGGGATGCAAGACCAATTCAACCTATGCAAATCAATAAACGTAATCCATCACATAAACAGAACCAATGACAAAACCACATGATTATCTCAATAGATGCAGAAAAGGCCTTTGGCAGAATTCAACAGTCCTTCATGCAAAACTCTCAATAAACTATGTATTGATGGAACATATCTCAAAATAATAAGAACTATTTATGACAAACCCACAGCCAATATCATACTGAATGGGCAAAAGCTGGAAGCATTCCCTTTGAAAACCAGCACAAGACAAGGATGCCCTCTCTCACCACTGCTATTCAACAAAGTGTTGGAAGTTCTGGCCAGGGCAATTAGACAGGAGAAAGAAATAAAGAGTATTTAATTCGGAAAAGAGGAAGTCAAATTGTCTCTGTTTCCAGATGACATGATTGTATATTTAGAAAACCCCATAGTCTCAGCCCAAAATCTCCTTAAGCTGATAAGCAACTTCAGCAAAGTCTCAAGATATAAAATCAATGTGCAAAACTAACAAGCATCCCTATAACAAACAAACAGAGAGCCAAATAATGAATGAACTCCCAT
>NW_016907551.1:0-237 GCF_001698545.2 Rhinopithecus bieti | reverse complement strand
CTTGGCTGATGCAGAGGAAAGGTGTGACCAGCTGATCAAAACCAAAATCCAGCTAGAGGCCAAAATCAAAGAGGTGACAGAGAGAGCTGAGGATGAGGAAGAGATCAATGCTGAGCTGACAGCCAAGAAGAGGAAACTGGAGGATGAATGTTCAGAACTCAAGAAAGACATTGATGACCTTGAGCTGACACTGGCCAAGGTTGAGAAGGAGAAACATGCCACAGAAAACAAGGTATC
>NW_016907550.1:0-347 GCF_001698545.2 Rhinopithecus bieti | reverse complement strand
GTGCGTTCTCATACCCAGGGATAGTGACTCCATGTTCAGGGCTGTCAGTGTAAGGCGTGGGTGGGTCCTGGGCTTACCTGCAGGTCTGCAGACCTCCTGGGGCCAGCTGACCTCGGTAAATCCCTTTTGTCTAAGCTTCAGTTTCCTGCCTGTGAATGGGGTTGGGGCTGTGCTCCAGTTTCACCCTTGTGGCTCTAGGGTTGTGGTGAAAAGCCATCAAGCTGGGTTGGAGACTGGCTGCCGTGTCTACCTCTTCCTCATACTCCTCTCTCTGCTGCATCCTGGGAAGCTGCTCAGCTCAGCCTAGATTAGGCTCAGTTGTGTCTGTGTGTGCACGTGATTGCACA
>NW_016907549.1:0-450 GCF_001698545.2 Rhinopithecus bieti | reverse complement strand
TGTTTTCTTCTAGACAGGGGCTTGTTCTGTCTCTCTGGCTGCAGCACAGTGATGCCATCACAGTTCACTGCAACCTTGATCTCCCAGGCACAAGTGATTTTCTCATCTCAGCCTCCTGAGTAGCTGAAAATTATAGGTGCATGCCACCATGCCTGGCTAATTTTTTTTTTTTTTTTTTAGATGGAGTCTCGCTCTGTCGCCCAGGCTGGAGTGCAGTGGCCGGATCTCAGCTCACTGCAAGCTCCGCCTCCCGGGTTTACGCCATTCTCCTGCCTCAGCCTCCCGAGTAGCTGGGACTACAGGCGCCCGCCACCTTGCCCGGCTAGTTTTTTGTATTTTTAGTAGAGACAGGGTTTCACCGTGTTAGCCAGGATGGTCTCGATCTCCTGACCTCGTGATCCGCCCGTCTCGGCCTCCCAAAGTGCTGGGATTACAGGCTTGAGCCACCGC
>NW_016907548.1:0-779 GCF_001698545.2 Rhinopithecus bieti | reverse complement strand
TAAATTAAAACCAAATTTGATACACAGGGAAATGGAGCTGAAAAGTTTTGGTAAAATTTGTATGTATACTCCATTTTAGATGATATGAGGAAATTATTTTAATAACTTAATGAATTTAGTTATTTGAATGCTTAAAATGTCAGTGGACAATGACATTGGTTTTGTGAAAATATCCTTGATCACATGATCACTCAACGTGCAACTGCAGGTGCGTGCGTGAGCAAGTTTTCAGTGGACGTGACTATGCACCTTCCACACATCTCTGATGATTGGGGACATTTTTTCTCCTCTATGTCCTGTCTTTACTCTTCCAGCAGGCAGGGACATGAACAAATCAGTGACTCAGCACTGACCCAGGAGATGATGCAAACATCACAGGGTGTTTTGGAAGGAACCTGAGTCCTTATTCTTATTTTCTGGCGCCTCAGGGCAGAAAGAATAGAAGATTGGGCCCCGGCCGTCATTGGAAGAGTAGCAGAATCACAAAGGAGGATGAATCTCAGCTTCAGTGGCTTCTTTGCTGGGATAGGGCCCTGTTGGGGAAGCTGTGGGACCCTGAGAAGTGGGAGGAGACATTTGGGTCAAAGCACGCAAAGATTGTCATTCGACTGGAGGAGAGGGTCCCCTCCTGGTATTATATGAGAGGGAAATAAGACATATTTTGGTTATAGAGAGGGTAAACACTGGCCAAATTCGGGTCGTTGGGACAAAGCCCAGCAGAAGGGGAGAGTTTCTCTAATTAGCACAAATTCACATGATAGCCTGGTAGTGAGCCTGTC